>NC_085860.1:5009585-5036553 GCF_034702125.1 Engraulis encrasicolus
TCTCCCTCTCTCTATGGTAATTGCTTCTGATAACAGTCAAGTCAATTATAGCAGGCATCAGGCTTCACTCAGAGTATCTATCTTACTTTAGATGGTGCTGGCCCAAATAAAATGTTTCAAATTCAATATGTGTACAAACAAATAAAAATAAAAACATTTTGATGCAAGGTGTGCCCCTTTCTGTTGATTCTGATAACAGTAAGTAATACCTGCTGAAGGAGATGATGATGGTGGGAGCAGACACCCAAACATTCACACACACAAACATATACTACGCACACAGGTGTTAATTTGTTCTTAATGGCCAAAACAAGTACTGCCATGCAGCATAATGAATCAGGTTGTGTGTGTGTGTGTGTGTGTGTGTGTGTGTGTGTGTGTGTGTGTGTGTGTGTGTGTGTGTGTGTGTGTGTGTGTGTGTGTGTGTGTGTGTGTGTGTGTGTGTCTGTATCTCTGTGTGTCTGTGTCTGTGTCTGTGTCTGTATCTATGTTTGTCTGTGTGTGTGTGTGTGTGTGTGTGTGTGTTGGGATGAGGCCAAAGCCCTGGGCTGTCTCTCCTACACACACACACACACACACACACACACACACACACACACACACACACACACACACACTGAAGCTATGCTGTATGTAGAGAAATACATGCACAAACACACACACACGTGTGTAGCGCGCGCGCACACACACACACACACACACACACACACACACACACACACACACACACACACACACACACACACACACACACACACACACACACACACACACGACAGTGGAAAATAGTAAGAGATATACGCTCTGCTCCCCAAGCAGAAGTGCACAGCTGCAAAACAGCAGGTAAAAGTGCAGGGAAAGGAGGAAAGGATGATGCATAATAGGGCACACACACACACACACACACACACACACACACACACACACACACACACACACACACACACACACACACACACACACACACACACACACACACACACACACACACACACACACACACACACACACACACACACACACAGGAGGTGACACTGACAAATACATTATGTGTTACTCCCCTGCCAGGTGAAAGTGCAGAAGAGTGCTGGTGTAGGGAAAGGAAGAGGGGTAAAAAAAATATAACAATATATTTTGCACACAAATAAACACACACACACACACACACACACACACACACACACACACACACACACACACACACACACACACACACACACACACACACACACACACACACACACACACACACACACACACACACACACACACACACACACACACACACACACACACACACACACACACACACACACACACACACACAGCACTACAATGACTGTCACAGTTACATGGTTCCCTGCTGCCATGTGATTCTTCATTAGGTCCTGTAGGTGGTGCATTGCCCATGTCCATGAAGTCTTTATAAGGTAGGTAGGGCCAGAGTAGCAGTCCGCAGACCTGGAAGACTCACAGGGGATTTAACTGTTGTCTCCTTTCAGGACCGCTGACAGCTTTCGCTGGGCCCAGGACAAAGCCATATCAAAGGGCCCCCTACCAATGGGCCAATACATACAATCTAATGGGGACCCAATTCTGGGCATACAAGACTTAGCTCTTATTTCTTGGACTTGCTCTCAAGGTACTCTTCTACAGTTTGACATTGTAGTTTGTGCCTTTGCTTGTAAACTACAGTTAAGAGAACTAGTGAGGGCACTACTGAATGTGTGCAGATGAGAGAGCAGGCCGTCTGCCTATCGGTCTCAATATCAAAGTTCACGGATGCCAACTGGCAGAGTTTGGCATGGGACATTAGCACACCTCCCTCGCGAAGCCTCATACAGTGGCGGTAGAGTGAGCTATACCTGTTGTCCGGACCTTCAGCCCCTCTGTGCCTCTCATGCTACAGGAGAGTCAGTGACGGGTTCAAATGGTGAATTAGTGCAGATGACCTCCGTTACACTGGCTGCATTAGAATACTGTAATTAAGCCCTACTAAGCCGGACGGTGGGGAGTGGGGAGGAGAGGAGAGGAGAGGGCTGGGAGTGAGAGGTCATAAGGTGAGGTGTTGTTTGGTCTGTGTGTGAGTGTGTTTGTTAGCGTTGTAATAAAGCCCAGATGATCCGGTTGTCAAATGCCTCACCCAGGCAGACCGGACGGCTGGCATGCTGATCCGACCAAAGTCGAGTCAGACGGCATTTCATTAATAAGGCGGTGAAGGAAGGGAGGGATGGAAGCGAAATTTACCGGTGGTGGGGAAAATACATGGAAACATATCTGTACTTCCACATCAACCGGTGGTAGTCAGGCCTCAGCGGCGTGGGAGCCGGCTCCGCTCCGCGCTGCATTTGGAAAATAGAACTTGAGCGGATTTTGGGCGGTAGTAACCGGCGGTGTCCCATTCAAATAAATGGCACAGTACTGCTCTAGCTTTGGCTGTGGAGGGATGCTGAACAGGACTGGCCGCGCATGCCGACGCTGTCGGTGTGAAAGGCAGAGTAGAACACACCGGCTGAAACTAAGCAGAAAGACCTCAGTCGACTCGCTTCCGTTCCGCCACGACTTGGTGTGAATTTGGTCTTATAGATTTATTTTTTTTATTCCAACTCCCATTGTCATTGTGACACAGCACACAAGTGAAGACTGCACACAACGAAATTGCATTCATGCCTCACCCGTGCAAGGGGGCAGCTCTCAATGGCGGCCCTAGGGAGCAGTGCGGCGGGACACATCAGTCATGGAGGAGGATGGGGAAGAGTAATGGTTGATTACTCCCCCCACCAACCAGGCGGCTCAGGAGTCGAACTGGAAACCTTTGGGCTACAAGTCAGACGCCCTAACCGCTTACCCACAATTAGCTGATGCGTGGCTTGTCCGTGGCCTCCCATCACGGATCCTGCTTTCGGATCCTTATCACTTCCTGGCTCGTGGGGTTTCCACAATCAGTTTTGCTGTGATCTCAGTGGCAGGAGTTTTGTTGATCAAACTGTCTTACTCTATGATTTATCAAAGTGAATTGATTAATGGGACAAAAAAGGCGAGGCACATCACTTAACAGCAGAAACGTTTATATATATATATATACTGTAGGCCTATATATAAATAAATATATATGTATATTTTAATTATTTTTAAGTGACATAAGTGATACAAGTGGTCCGTACAATCCGGATCCCCTCCTCGGAATGATCCAATCAGCCCGGATCGCCCAATACATTCGATTTAAGCAGCGTCTAGTGTTTGTGTGTGTGTGTGCGAGTGTGTGCATGTCTGTTCATGTGTGCATGCGTGTGCATGCATGCATATGTGTACATACTGTAGTCTGCAAAAACCTGCAACACCTACAAGCAGGCTTCCTTTGATCACAAAAGAGTACAGCCAATGACAAAAACACAATGGCACAGTTGGCACAGCTTCCCTGGCACTAGCTTGCCGGCTAGGGGGGAGGTCGATCTGGCAACCTGCTGGGACACACTGTGCTGAAAAATCTGGCATTTTCTCTTTTGGCATGTCCCTCGATTTGCAACAACAGACTGCAGTTTAAATGGATTTCATGATACGAAGGCCACATTTCAAAAGATGGGTTAAAAATGAAATGCTGTTAGACTAAAATCAATACTCTTTGAGGCATGGAAAAAAAGAAATGCCTTTGCAAATATCTTGGATGATTTGAAACTGTACTTGTATTGTCTGTGGCAAATGATACAGGGAGGTATACTATAAACAAATACTTTTACAATTTTGTGGTGAACAGATAAAATGTGAAATATATGACATCCTAGCCATGAACAGCCACCACAACCCACTTAACTGGACCACTCATTCACCCATTCATTCACTCTTCTCATTTTAAGTACATGTTTAATATCTTTGGCAAAGGTCTATTCCCCACATCACCGTCCCCAGCTGTTTCTCCAGCGCCACGCTGGCATACTGACAGGCAAACATAGAGGCCTGTCAAAGGCAGCCAGGCATCATGAATAACAGGCTGTATACAGGAGACTTAATGGGCCACTTTATGGGCTGTTTATGAGAAGTAGAAAACCTGAGTGTAGGATGATGAAAAGTAGATGATTTAGGGATGAAATGTGTAGCAGCATGTTTGTGTCTTTTTGTGCGTGTGTAATATATCTCAGAGAGAGAGAGGGGGGGGGGGGGCATTACATTGTTAGTACTGAGAGTGTGGTCCTCCCAGATGTTTTTGTGCTAGGTCTGGCAAAAGCTGTCTGCAGCCTTGAATATAGAATACAAGTAGGCCTATGTACATATGCATGTATACATGTTATGCATGCGTGTCAGGTTCGGTTCGGTTCGGTTCGGTTCAAGGTTTGGTGCAATGTAATTCATGTTCTGGATGGATGAAGGTGGCTTTACCACAGCATGAAGCTTTATGCATTTCTAGTTTTCCAGTTGAGTGGAATAGCTATCTTGGCTTTAAATTCTGGACTAACAATTTTCAAATTGTTTACAGAGGATTTTAGTATTTTCATCTATTTGACATACGAGTATTTATTACTTTCTTCTATCTCAACTGTAAGCAGACAGAAGAATGTGTGACAATGTCACAATAGCACTGCTTATAAGAGAGAGATGGAAACAAATTCCAAACATGCTGGTGGACTGAGTTGGAGGAAAGTAGAGACAATACGCGATGTGAACGCGCATCAAACACCTTAAGTGCTTCAGCACCTGGGGCGGGGTTGCATGATCTAGCACTGTGCAACATGTTCAAGACAAATTAATGATCTTTTGAAGTCAGTAGATAGTTGAATAACTCATTGGTCATAGACCACTCTCCTAGGCATGCCAGGGTGGGGTGGATGTGATGGAATGCATTTAGACATGCAGCTTCATCAAGAAATGCAATGATAATTGTGGAATAATGGACAAGTTTATGCACATGCTTGGTTTCACTAAGCTAAGGTAGGAATGTTTTGTAAATTGTTTGTAAATTGGTTTGTTTGATTTGTAGTCTGTTGCAGGCAGACCCATTCACTTATTGCAGAAAAGACTGAACTTCATCGTAACATTGTTATGATATTAGGGAGCCTTAAAGGAGCACTTGAACCCTTGGCTTGTCAGGGGAGCGTACTTATGTTCCCTGGGTCCTTTGTTCCCCTGTCTTTGTATGGGAGTGGGGAACATAGGACCCTTTTTCTAAAAAGGGTTCTATGTTCCCTGCATTGTTTCCAAGTTTTCAAATTGTGCCCTTCCCAAAACCATCCCTAAACCTAACCTGTCAGAAATGCAATGTTTCTGAGTTGTAAATTTGTGCCCTGACCAAAACTATCCCTAAACCTAACCTGTCAGAGGTGCAGCAACAATCTGCGCTTTGCCATGCGGCAGCAGTCTACTTTGAAGCAGTGGGGAACATAAAACTTTTTTTGAAAAAAGGGTCCGGTAGAGGGGAACATAGGACCCGGGGAACATAGGTATGACCCCCTTGTCAGTACCCGGTGATGCTGCATTTGTTGGCTCAGCCCTTTCCGAGATTTTTGCTATTTTAACTGGAGCAGCTTTTGTTTACTTTAAAAAAAAAAAAAAAACATAGGCCTACACCAAATATTTTCCCAAAAGGTATTACTGTTTGCTACAGTTGTCTGCTGATGTTGCATAACCTTTTGGATGTTTTTCGGAATCAATAAATAAATAAAAAGGTTTGTGTAAACAAACACCTGCCCCCATTACAATGACCAGGATCTTGGAAAAGGCTGAAAAAAAAAACCTCAGGTACTGACAAGTCCAGGGTAGTGTGAGCATTACAGCTTCATGTTGAAATTGACTGCTACCCTTTAACCCTCTAGCTACCATAACGGCCGTGAACGTCCGGCTGGATCTGTACCAGAACGGCCGCGGCCGGCCGGAATATTTTCATATGAAAATACAGCTGAACGGCCGTCATCATGCAGTTTTTCCAGCTTTCAAACACTTTAGCTCAATATTACAGACCCTCCTCGATATACTTTCAGTATAAAAACTATATGTTTATATTATATTATTTTTCAGTATTTTAGATTTTATTACGAGATGCGCCGCTTTATGCGATTTGGCAATCTGCCGTCAATTCAAATGACGGCCGTCCGAGATTGGATGGCTACAAACACAACCATTCTGTTTCTACAACCAATATACACTAAATATGAAAACTTACAACCCTCTTCGATCTATTTTCATGGTCAACAGCACATGTGTATGACTATTTAGGCTATTTTTAGATCATGTTGTTTTATTAGGCTTATGAGATGGTGTTCAACTGTGATGAGTTCTGCCATGGTCCTAAATAGCAAACACAACTGTCCAGCCGATGTCTACACGCTACATATTAAAAATGTAAACTGTCTTCGGTGTGTTTTCAGAGTCAAACCATATGTTGGTATCCAACTATCTTAGTTTCCTGGAACAACTTACAGCGACAGCTCTGCGTAACAGGCGCATCGTGAAGGAAGCGCAGCATGGCTACTCATTTCGCGTGTCAGCTTTGGCAAAGCAGTCAAGGACTGTTACTACTCCACGTTGTCCTTCATAAAAATGTGCGCGAAGACGTTGAGTTGAATGCTAACTTCCAATAATAGCCTACCAACGTGGTGTTTGTAGCACTTCAATTCCGGTCAAAGTCGGTGCTGCCTGGCCCGTCTTACCTGTGCCAAATTGGGAGGGGAAACTTCCTAGAGCTCCATTCATGTCCTGTCTGCTATCGCGGACACTTCTACGGTTATCCTTACACGTCTTTGGCATGGTTTAGTTCAAACATTATTAGCTAGTGTAGTCCATTACAGTTATACCGCTTGAAACCGCTTGAAAACAGGACTTTTGGGTGAACGACATTTGTTGTCGTCACATGATCATTGTTCAACTTTGACCCTGGATGGATGGATGGATAGACGGAAGGATAGATAGATAGATGGATAGAGAGATCGATAGATAGATAGATAGGCCTAAATATATAGATATATAGATAGATAGGCCTAGATAATATCGGATTTTATCACATTTTTATCATTTAATCCACATCAAAGGCACTCTATGGGAATACTGGACAATTAATTATCCATAAATGATATACCATTCGAAAGTGTGTTTTCTCTACTTTAATATGAAAATAACTTGTAATTGACACTTTTCATTTCTTTTCAAGTTATTTGACATTATTTAGAATATGACCAAAATGTCAATTTTTCCTTAGAATTCCTGGTAGGATTCCGGCCTATTCATAAAAAATTCTGGTAGCTAGAGGGTTAAGTAACACATTAAGACTTCGTTATTACAATTTTGGTAACAGTAAGGTTATAGCATAGGCTGTGCGCAAAGGGATTCATGCCTTTTAAACATCGGCCTCAGTAATAGCAAATTCACTGCTCTTTTCTTACCTTCAACAAGGCCCAGTAAAACAATATTAATCCCCATTGTATGTATGTGATCTCAATTTGTAATCGCCTCAATATTGTTGAGAGACTTAAACACTTGTGGTTGAGTTTGTATTGAGAAGGACCAAGGACCTTAAAGCGGACTAATTAAACCTCTTCATAAGACAATTGGAATTGGTCTACAGGCTATACAAAACATGTTCCTGAACTTATAATTGGCAGAAAATCATCCAAACATAAAGAGACTTCACCAACTCTATTTCTTGACCAGTTGCTGTCACTGTTGCAGCTCACTGTTTAGGGCTCTGACCCCCTTAAATGCAAATAAGTTGTTGCCGATCCATCATAATGGATCATTCGGGCTGTGAAGTGGTTTGTATCAGAAGTGAAAACCTCTGTGTTTTTCTTTGGATTAATATCATCTCCCAGTGGGACCATTATTAGGGGAAAGTTGTTTTGCAGACTGGAGGGCAGATCATCTGGACTCCTGTGGAAAAGTAATGATAGAATTACGTCAGAACCACTCAAGTAAAAAAGGAGACGAGAAACAGAAATACATCCCGGAAGCTTTATGCAGACAGTTTGTATTTGGCGGTATGGCTCTGTTCGGAAGAAGTTCCCCGGCTTCTCCATGAGCTCCAAGGAGGCCAAGACAGGGAACAGCAGCATCCTCAGGTGGAGTGCCTTCCATTTAGCTGGAAAGGCAATGTAGGGGAAGCTGCGTGTGGATTTACTCCTCAGGCGGCTATACCAGGAATTGAAGGCAAAAATCTTGTTTGGGAATTTAATTAATTAAAATGTAATTAAAGGACTGTAAGAACCCAAAACGTAATAACTGCCCATAACGTAATAACTGCCCATAACGTAATAATTTGGGCGTAATAAAACCCATAACGTAATAACTTGCCCATAACGTAATAAAAATTCCTTACCCATAACGTAATAACGTTCTGCCCATAACGTAATAAGTTATTACATTATGGGCAGGTTATTACATTATGGGCCTTACTCTAAAAAAAAGCGTTGATAATGTAATAACGATGCCCATAACGTAATAACTGCCAGTAATGTAATCATTTGGGCCCATTTGAAACATAAAAAAGCCAATAGCGTCAAATAGCAACAATGGTAAATGTGTAGCCAAGTGTTTTAAGTTAACATTAGCTAAAGTTGGTTGACAGGTATTGCTAACCATGCTAATAATACTAAATTGTTAACTATCTAAATTTTATTCAGTCAATGAAATGTAACTAGAAGCACTCAGAGAGCGCAGACTTCCGCCAAGGATGCTGCTTGACACATTTGACCATGTTACACCCAAAATTTGTCTGCCTTGTTTTAGTGCTGTTCTCGCAATTCAATTTCTGGTCACTAGGGGGCGTCTAGATAGTGAAGAATCTTTTGAAAAGTCCTGGTTCCGGTTCGTGATCCGGATCACCACCAGAATTTAATCACTTGTTCCTTGGGTCATTACTAATAGCTCCACAAAGTTTCGTCCAAATCACTTGATTCGTTTTTGAGCTATCCTCCTGACAGTATCTTTAAAAAAGTCCTGGTTCCGGTTCGTGATCCGGATCACCCCCAGAATTTAATCACTTCTTCCTTGGGTCATTATCAACAAACCCACAAAGTTTTGTCCAAAAATGTTTAGTTTTTGAGTTATGCTGCTGACAAATAGACAGAAAAACAGACAGACAAACCAACGCGACCGAAAACATTACCTCCTTGGTGGAGGTAATTATATCCCCGAAACGCGGAGCGTCGGGGATGTAATGGTTTTGCGTGCGCCGCCGCCGCATCCGCCGCCGCCGCGTCCGCCGCCGCCGCGTAACGTCTTTCGTGTTAACGCGATAACTTTTGAACGGATGTTTGGATTTGTCCCAGATTTTTTGGGTGAATGCTCTAGGGCAGGTTCATGTACTGATTCGAGTTTGGAGGTCAGCACTTTCAAGATGGCTGAATTCAAGATGGCCGAATTTTTGTTTGGCCCGTAACTTCTGACCAGTCGGACGGATTTGTCCCAGATTTGGTGTGTTAATGCTCATGCACCATGTTTGATCAAAAAAATATATGAGATGTTCTTGTGGAGAGCCTATTTGAAGGCGACTGTGGAGGTGACATATCAATAAGCATCATGAAGCTGTACAAGGCTGCTGGACACGACTGAAAGGCTTATTATGCGAGAACAGCCAATGGATGAAAGCGTGGATACTTCTTAGCAGGGCTCTAAATTAACTTTTTCCACCACCAGCCAATTTGGCTAGTGGACATTTTTTCTTACCAGCCAAACAGAAGTTCAACTAGCCATTTTTTTAATCTCGCCAAAATAAACTATGCATTAGGCTAGTTTTTTTTTTTTCTAATTAAATGGTCATTTTGTCCAACTGTTTCTACAACACAGATACACTATAGGCCTGCATAGGCTACTATATGCCTACATAATAAGCATATTATAGGCTATATATTTTTTCATTATTTTTTAACTTCTGCTTTATTTTTTACTTTCATTACTTAGGCCTAATTAATTTGATTAGTTTTTGTTCAATTCCTCTGAAAGCAGCTGAATCACATCACACAAGCCACTCACATAACAGACCTTTAACATAGGCCTACAGTGACCAAGCACACAGCCAAACACTACAAAACCTCACATACGCACACCCCAAGGAAGGAGAGGAGAGAGGAGGAGCTCTTCTCTACCATGCGCAGCAAAATGACAAGAAGCCTAGTTTAATTAAAAGTAAATAATATCTCGGGAATCTTCGCTTCCTTTGTTACTTCCACAACTTTTTCGTTTGTTGCTTTTTTTCTTTTCGATGGCGTGGGCTTTCCAACTTAGTTGCGCCAGGACTCTGAACATTTCAGAAGACAACTGAACTGACAGCTACGGTCACACTACTCTGACAGTCGGCTCTCCTCCTCTGCCCTGGTCGCTATTTCGTTCCACAACCACTCATTTTTAACGTCACTATTTACAATTACTACTAGCATTCACCAAACACAGAACCTTGCTCTAACCCCCGCCACATTCTCATCACTCGCAGAAAACAGAAGTAGCGCTATGCATAATCTGCGTAAGTCCTGTTATTGAAACGGTCAGGGTCTCGCTGCTTAAAAAATGCAGCCTGTTACAGCAAGGTTCATATAGTAATAATAACAGTAGTGACGTTAAAAAGGTTGTAGCGAAAGCGACGAGAGCATAGGAGGAGAGCTGCCTGTCAGAATAGTGTGAGCGCAGCTTAGCTGACAGAAGGCTGGTCGTCTGAAATGTTTTCAATCCTGGCGCGCGCAACAGCATGGAGTCGACTCTCGATGCACTGGAAAGCCCACGGTGGGAGTCCACCTCGTGACGCTAGTGCCCATGGGTAATGTAGGAAATCTCGCCGTATAACGTTCGTCAGAGCAGCGGTTTACCGTTCATAAGTTACTGTACTCGGGCGCTACTAGCCAAATTGGCGGGTAGGTATTTTTGTCTACTAGCCAAAATTAATTTTCACCCGTGTTTGGCGTGTTGACGTGTGTTAATTTAGAGCCCTGCTTCTTAGTCATGTAGGCTACGGAATTTACAAGATCAAGGACATTTACTGGAAAAAGTAACGTCAGTATTACAATATGTGGATGTTATTCTACCTTATGTTTATGTTGAGTATGCATATTTTGTTTGTTTACATTTTTTTGTTTGAGTCAGAACAAAGCAAGATCACAGCACACTCCAACACTTCAGCCATGATATTTATGGAAAGTAATGCCAATTTTATGTAGAACTCATTTTACCTAATGTTTATGTTGAGGATGCTACAGTATGTGTGTGTGTTTTACATTTCAATATGATGAAAAGTATTCTGGTAAAATAGAATTTTATACAGAATAGCAGTCTGTCATTTTAATTAACATTATGTTTTGTATAACAAACAAAAGACATTTAATTTCACTATTTGTGTAGTTCATGTATGAAATTTGCAGTTCAAATGTTTGCATTAAAGGAATTGAAATTTTGAATACTGTAGGCTATGTATTTGTCATTATTATAATAGCTAAAAACTTCGTAGTTAGACAATTGGATTGAACACATAGGAAATGCAGAGGATAAGGATAGATTGCATTCTCACAGAAAATGCTGGAAGCGGGCTTGCCTTTTGGGGCAGAGATGAAACAAAGTACTATTGAGAAAACAAAGCTAAAAGAAATGTTGGAAAAAAATCCATCCACCCAGTCAGAAGTTATAGGCCTAACAATTCAGCCATCTTGGATTCAGCCATCTTGAAAGTGTTGTAGCTCTGCGTTTTGGGGATATACTAAATGACATACATGGTATTTTAAGTTGGCTAAGGAACACTGCATATAATATAATTTTGAAAATCAACATGGGTCCGAGTGGGATTCGAACTCACAACCTCCATATCTGTAATCCAGGACATTTGCCATTGATACTAAATGACATACATGGTATTTGAAGTTGGCTAAGGAACACTGCATATATAATTTTGAAAATCAACATGGGTTCGAGTGGGATTTGAACTCCCAACCTCCATATCTCTAATCCAGCACCTTTGTCATTGATACTAAATGACATACATGGTATTTTTTAAACTGGATAAGGAACACTGCATATGATATAATTTTGAAAATCATCATGAGTCCGGTTGGGATTCAAGCTCCCAACCTCCATATTGCAGGACTATTACCAAAGATTCTCTATTCTATGCGGGATAGTAGCCTACAGGATTTTTGTTCTCTCTGCTGCGCTGAAGGTGAAAGTTTTGGCGCTTGCGTCTGTTAACTTTGGCTACTAATCGTCTCGAAGGACATATCCTATTGGAGGCTGCTGGTGTGGCTCAGTTGCAGAAGTAGCCTAGTTCAGATACACCGCGTTGTTCCGTGTGGTGCGTCTCCAGTTGAATAACTTAGAAGGTGAGAAAGTGGATCGCACTTCTGGTTCTTCTTTTCATCTTTTTATTTTTTACATAGCAGCAGAAGTGGAGACACTGACGAAGGCAGCAGCCAAAACGTTTGTCTACACTCTTGCTGCTATGTAAAAAAAAAAAGAAGAAGAAAAGAAGAACCCGAGTGCGATCCACTTTCTCACCTTTATTCAACTGGAGACGCACCACAGGGAAGAGCGCGGTGTATCTGAACTAGGCTACTAATACAATATGTGCGAAATTAATGTCAGAGTTAACCAGCCATCTCTGCTCAACTTTTGCCCTGCCTGGCGCAACCTGCATTTCGTTTAACAGTTGACTGGATGAGATGATGCTGAAGTGTCATGCAACACAGACTGCTGCAAAGAGTAGCCTATTGAATGAAGTCGATAAAGCAGTAGCCTAACGTATGCATTTGCCATCCAACTGTTGTCATTTATTTGCAGTCATGGTATTGTGTCTCACTAGATTTAGGCTACAAACCCGTGGACAGACTGGTGGGCGGCGAAAACAGGCTGTCCAGCACTGAAACTGAAACGTGCAGAAATGAACATCAAGCTTTTAATAATTTGTCGAAATTAGGCTACTAGCCCATTTCACAACAGACGTGCAAAGTAGACGTGAACTAGGGCCTACGATGTAACAACAAAACAACATAACAAAAATAAACGTCAATTAATGCAGGGCTCCTTATCAACCGCTCCTGTTTTCACGCAAAGCAAATATTCTGCACCGCTTGTCAATCATTCTTGGCATTCCATGGCAGTGGCTCGCACTAGACGGGACACGCGTCAAACAAAGTCGATTTTCTCTGTGAAAAATTAATTCTGAGATGTCATTTAAATTTTCAGAATGTAAAGAAGGCATGTGGCTCGCAAGATATACACTTATTAAATCCATCGCTCCGCCCATGAATTAAGGCATTGGTCGTATCCGTGGAAAAGTCAGATTCGCCCATAGGCGCCCATTATAAAAGTCTCCTATCAGGTCTCCTAAAGGGGCGTGGCCGACGTCATAAGTGAAACAGGAAGGAACGTCGAGCTGGCCGTCTCTGCATTAAGAACGTCTCTGCTATTACCATTGGGCCAAGCAGCTGCCTATGAAAAGCATTACAGCAAGACAATATTACATTGCATTGAAGAGCTGAACAATAGACTTCTAGAACTACAGAGCAGTTGCTCGTTAAGAATAGAATGTTGAGAGAAAGTGACAGTTGAGATGGAACCCTATATTGGCTGCACCTGTTCTGACTGACTGAATGGCAGTTAGTATGGTGCTCTAAGGCAGAGGGCAGAATCAGAAACTGTTCAGAATCAGTTTTTTTGTCTTTAGCTTGATGTTGCTAAAAACCTAAAAGGAATTGGCATGTGTCCTGCTTACTGATCGGAGTCATACGTGTGATCTAACAGTCTCTGAATGAAGTTTATAGGTTAAACGGTTCAGTTACAAATAGACCTCTTGTGGGACATGCGCTGACCTCTTGAAAAAGGCACTTCAAGCCTCAATGGGAAAACCAATGTAAAAGCCCTGTCGTTTTTACACACCTGCCATTTAAAAAGTAATGGGAGTTGGGAGATAAAACTTTGACAATTCGGAGACATCCCATAGAGCTCGCTAACAATGCGTCAACTAAACTTCTAGGTGAAAGTGTTGATGTTTTATGAACGAAAAAGCCTCCTACACTCTGATCTTTAGAGAAGCGGAACCTTGGTTCATGAAGGTTCTATCATTGTTTTCAATGGGGACCCAAACTTGCACAAAATCGCCAAAAAGCGGAAAAACGACAAGAGACACGGACACGCTATAGCAGAACAAATGATCTCCAAGCCGAGCCGGTCGTTTTAGTGTTTGAACGGTGTCTCTATCTGGAAAGGCCTAGGAGGAGATCCATTTTCTATTTTTACCGCCCTGCACAAGAGAATAAAGCAAGCAAGCAAGCATAAACTTTACTTAGAGCAGGGTTTCCCAAACTGTGGTGCGTGCACCCCTGGGGGTGCGCGGCCTGTCACCAGGGGGTGCCCGAGCTGAATAGAGCAGGGTGGATATGTGTGTTTTTTATCAGGTATGAATGAACGTCAGGTAGTTTTAATTGGAAGGATCCATCTGAAGTGTAATTTTTAACTCACAGACTTGTCATGCAATAAGTTCTATTTTAATTATGGCAGAAAAAAAACATCAGATCGATTGGAAATCAGGATTACCCAAAATGTGCGGTGGTGCAACATTTGCTTAGGGGGTGCGCGAACCACATTGAAATGTGAAAGGTTTGGGAACCACTGACTTAGAGATTACTAGAAACTTAAATATCCAGTCACTGTTATTTGCTGCAACAATAGAGGTCAGATGAAATATGAACAGTACAATAGTAAAGTGCATTGCAAATACTGAAGTCATCTGTGCGTTACTGGCAGTTATTACGTTATGGGCATCTTTATTACATTATCAAAGCTTTTTTTTAGTGTAAGGCCCATAACGTAATAACATGCCCATAACGTAATAACTTATTACGTTATGGGCAGAACGTTATTACGTTATGGGTAAGGAATTTTTATTACGTTATGGGCAAGTTATTACGTTATGGGTTTTATTACGCCCAAATTATTACGTTATGGGCAGTTATTACGTTATGGGCAGTTATTACGTTTTGGGTTCTTACAAGGACCGTCTCATAAAATCCTTAAGATTATCAATCACAATATTCAACACTAAATTGCTAAACACAGAATTAATAATACGTTTTGTACTGGGGTTACTCAGCAGGGCACAGTGAACAGGAAGGCCTATTCTCTGTGATCAGCTGTGGTACACAAGCACAAAAGTAGATCTGAAGGCAAAGTTCTATAGAAGGTTGGTTGGTTGTACAAAGCAACAAGGACAACAAAATGCAATCCAATTATTTACTTTTATTAAAGGGACAGTTTGGTCAATTTCAACATGCAGTTGTATTGCTCACGCTACCCTTGACTTGTCAGTACCTGGTGATGCCACATTTTTCGGCTCAGCCCTGTCCGAGATATGAGCAATTCTAATGGGGGCAGCGCTTGTTTACATTTTTAAAAAATGAAACATAGGCCAACTCCAAATATTTTCCCAAAAGGTACTGCTGTTTGCTAGTTGTCTGCTGATGTTTTATAACCTTTTGGATGTTTTTGGGAATAAATGAAAATGTTTTTTTGAAATGTAAACAAAGAGCTGCCCCCATTACAATGACCAGGATCTCGGAAACGGCTGAAGAAGAAGAAAAAAAATCTCAGGCACTGACAAGTCCAGGGTAGTGTGAGCATTACAACTGCATGTTGAAATTGACCAAACTGTCCCTTTAACTACTAGGATAACTAATAAAGCATTACATTCAAATGCGGATCAATGAGGTAAACACAATCATAAGGCACAAGTATAAAAACAAGAAAGAAATTGGGAATTGTGTGTGTATGTGTGTGTGTATGTGTGTGTAGGTGCGTGAGTGAAACAAAGGAGGAGCGGCTAGCTCCGGTTGCTATGGTAGCAAGATGGCGTCCACCACGTGGGCGACTATAGCAATGTAAACAATACGGTGATGTTAGCGTTAGCCTCAGAAACAAGAACAATGGGGGTAGATAGTAGCAGCTACTTAGCAAATAACCGCCGGGGGTTTTCAAGCGTAAAGGGTACAAAAATGTATCAAAGGTTCTGACATTAACTAACAGTTCCGAGTATGGTGTGAATGGAATGTGAGCACAAAAGAAATAAAAGAGAGAATAGAGCACGAATAAACGGGGAGCTTGAATGTCTGTCACTACAAAGATGGCCGTGCACTCGTGTACTCAAAGTAAATAGATTCAGCGTGGCTGTAGCTGAGCAGCAGTATTAGCTAGCAGAGATGTCCGGACAAAGGGCTATTCAACGAATAGTCTACTATCAGTTATGCACAAAGTTGTACAGAAAAGGTACCATAAAGCCCGGAGAAATCTGCAAGTCTAACACTGAGAGAGAGAGAGAGACAGAGACAGAGAGAGAGAGAGAGAGAGAGAGAGAGAGAGAGAGAGAGAGATGTGGGTGTGGATGCAACGTGTGTGCGTGTGCGTGTGTTGTGCGTCTTGGCTAGCAGGCCGCTGTTACACAGGGCCTACTCGCGATTGTCCTTAGCTAACACGTTAGCAAAGGGAATCCTCGGATACGGACAATACTGTACGAACGCTTGCGAATGCGGTTCATACCAATAATCGCGGCGTACAGAAGTGATTCACTTTGTTAAGAGGTGTGCGAGGTAGAAGTTAGAAGCATGCAAACTAACTAACAAGAGAGAGAGCAGAGATCAAAACAATGTAAAAGAAACTAAAGAACAACACATGTGCACATGAAATAAAGCTTCGAGGTAGATTCAAAAACACATCTACTAAACTCAGAATCAACTAGTCATTTGCCCATGAAAAGTTTCCTATTGATTTGCAGCGTGGTCCCACGGGAATCGGATTGCGTCGTGCGGCGGCGCTTGGCTTTCGGTTCCAGGGTAGGTTCCAACACAGACTCCGGTCTGGGTTGGATCAGGGAGGCTTCTCGAAGTCCGCTGCTTCTTTGTCCTCGAGAGCCGGCTGGCTCGGTCCGACGGAAAATGTTCAGGACAGAGGCGCTCAGGTCTTGAACATGAAAAACACTGTTTGCTACAGTGGGACTTGCAAGAGGGATAGTTACAGCTGTGAGCGGACTAAGGGGTCTTTTACGAGTTTAAGTTGGCCAAACTAAACGTGGAGTGAAAGTCTTTGTCCTCGGAGAAGGGAAGTTGGGATGCGCGCAGATGAGTCTTCCAAACGTCTTATCCAAACGCAGTTCGATTCAAGAAGGGGGTTTGAATTGCCGTACAATCAGTATATGCAAACAGGAATCAACAGCCCTCTAGAGGCGTGGAGGGATGGCGAAAGGGCAGGGAATACCCCCTACAGCAACATACCCCCTAGAACAGAGCAAGCAACAATGACAACAGGGTAGGTGGTGGGTGCAAAGCAAGCAGCCAAAAGCAATGACAGAAAAACAAATTTGGTAGTTTACATAAAGCGCGGCAAAGGCTAGTATCCAATTGCGAGCAGCAGCTGATTAACCAAAGAGCAGTTGATTCATGGACAACTGTATGGGTTGGGTCGGCGTCAGCCAATAGGCAAAAGGGCACATTGACTACGTGGTCTGCCAAAACTATCGCAGGTTGCTCAATTTATTGTGGAGATTGCTGTGGAGGTGTGTTGTTCTTTATTTCTACATATTGAATATACAGGGTTTGGGATTTTTCTTGTTCTTGTTTAAAAGAAATGTGGCATATATGGCATACTGTGCTGTATTTTTGTCTGTCCCATTAGAGATTTTGTTGACCTCACCAGAGATGTTGACAGAAGTGTTATTAAAAACAATTGGTTGGAGACAGGAGGTTGTTGACTGAAATAATTTTACACTGTGCAAAGTTGAATGGATGAAATCATTAAGCCATTTTTGGGCGGTAAATATTTTTAGTCATATCCTTGTTGATGGTTGCTGATCTGTCATCAGTACAATAAATAATTCTATCCAGTGTGGTAAAGTTATGTTAAAGTTGTTGTTCCAAATGGCTATCATGTGACAACAGAAGACCGTAGAAAGAATATGCCACTGGCAGAAGAGCTACTGTAAATGACTTACTGTACTTGCATGCTTTGAAAATAGACAAGAAAAAAACCTCCACTGACCTACTGTAATCTCCAATGACGTCTCCTCGCCAGACAGCACTGAGGTCATTAAAAAAAGGCTCTGCAGTTACTTCCTGAAATGATAATAATAGCCGTATTTGCATAGCATAGTATCATACAAGGCATGCAGCCCAAAGTGCTTAACAAATGGATAAACATCAAAGTTAAAAGAAGAAACAAGAAAGAAAAGCAAGAGGACAAGAGAAGAAATTAGACAGAATAGAGAAAATAAGTAGATCGATAAATAAGTAGATGTAGAGAAAATGATATATGGAGTTTAAAGAAGATATAAGTAGAGATTATAGTCAGAGGCACAAGGTCCACAAGAGTTAGACCCAGGATAAGTGATAAATAGTCACAGTGAATGGAGTACTCAGATGTGACCCCTGGTGTCAATGGGGGGCAACCGCCATTCCGACATACCGCCATTCCGACAGTATTTGATTGCCATTCCGAGCCATTTAAACATTGTTGCAAGTACTGGAAGGCTTGTGAACAACGTTCTAACTCTATTGACATTTGCAACAATGTTGCTACACGAGTGGAAAGAGGAGAGAGTGACAGCGCAATTTACAGGATTAGTGTTTAATTTTGTCACGATCCAAATGCCCTTAAAGGTAGGGTCTGAGATCTTTGAAAAACAGTTCTACCACAAAAGACTCGATAGACAAAATGCAATGAATGTTATTTATTAATGACATGGAAGACAGTAATTCTCTTTGGCGTAAGCCCCCAGCTTGCCATGGAATTGTTCTGTAAAGGGAGGAGCATATCCTGCCGATGAATAAGGCAGGGGGAGAAGCCTACCCCTCACCACAGGACGGGGACCGACTGGTGACGGCGGCTTGCGGAGAGGGCTATGCAAGGAGGCTAGAGCTGACCGGGACGTCGGGAGCAGGGCTTGAAAACGTAATTATTTTTGAAACGTTCCATTCCGAACGGTTCAGGTGTAGCAGAGTGGAGGTTGGTAGGATTACTAACTTTTAAGCAATTAGGTTTTAAAAGGTGACTACGCCAGTCTCGTTAAGGGTGAGACAACCCAGATGTTAAAAATACAATTTTCCCCGACAGGTTCTAGATGACAAAGGATGACACAGCTGTTGCACATACAATAGTTTTTATTTTCTTCTGCTTTCAGTCTTACTTGTATTCAACATGTGCAGGCAGTTCACTTGAGATCACAAACAGAGTTTTAACTCCACTGAAGAAGTCAATACAGCTAGGTATCGTGAAACAGAGGCGGCTGAAGTGCAAGAGCACTGAGTAGGCCTAGTACAGGTAATTTACTGAGTGTGTTAACTACACACTGCACTGCGAATGCAAAATAACACTGCAATCAATCAAAACTGTACACACAAAACAAATCAAAATAAACAAAATAAGTCACAGCACACTGAAATGATTCGCAGTGAAGAGGTAGCCTATGTTTATCAAATCAGGCCTCTTGGCAGAGAGTTTACTATACCACTCAGGGGATCTACACCTCACCAATAAGTTTACACGATACTGCTACAAATCTCAACCGGCCAGTCCCCAATCACTCATCCCTTGTCTACGGGGTGGGTGTCTGGAGCTGACCGTGTCAGACCGTATGGCTGAAAGACGAAAGCGTCGCGCACCTGCGCAAAGGAACAACAACCTGCCACTACTAAAAGAGCTCGTGGTGGTAAAAAGGCAAAATAACAAACACAAACACCGGGAAAAGACGGCGGCGTCCCCCCACCCCAGCCAATTGACAATAATGTGCTCAACCTAGAAAGCACAAGACAGACTGGGTTAATGCCAGGGAAATGCCATTATCAATGAGCAAGGTGTGGCATGAAAGCCACAGGCACAGAGTGACGGTTAATTAGAAATTACCTTCAGTTGCAATTGGGAAGCACTGGACCGAGCTTGGAAGTCTACGGTTGACCCTTGCTTCACCATGCAATGCTGCAGTGAAACAACATCTCGTTAGCCACAGTACAAACATAATTGGCTATCGCCAGGTGCACACAGAAGGGCTTACCTTCGAGCCGGTTAGGCTACATGCGGCAACCTGGCGTCCGCATTTCAGCTGCGCTCTACGCGCTCCAGTGTGGGTCCAACACCCAACACGCCAACATCACCTACTTCACCCAGCGTACAGGGCTTCCCCAAGCGCCAACCGGTACTGAGGTTAGCCACACCTGGCTAACAGACAACATAGTAGGCAATTTATACTAACCGGAAGGGCTCCACCCTCGCCCACACGGGCAGCTGTTTTCAATTACAACATGCACACTAACAGGGGACCTAGTCCAACCTGTTACACAGGCAAGGGTTTTTTTTGTGATCAACATTTTTCATTTTATTGAGAAGATTTGACAGTACAAACAGAGGTCAGTTTTCTGCCGACATACAAGTGACACAGTGTGTCGATGGTCACACCATATACAAATTTAAGTAAATGCATTCCCCAAGAAACAAAAAAACAAAACAAACAAAAACAAAACAAATACACACACATAATAGTAGGTCAGTCAAGTGAAACCCAAATTAAGACCAAATATAAAGGGAAGGGGGGGCGGGGGGTTAGTCAAGGGTCTTGGTCTCTTTCAGAATATCTTGAATGGATCGTAACATGCTTGACCATGCCTGAACAGGAAGTGAGCCGGTATTCTTTCAAGGGTAGTGTAGGAAGGTACCAGTGCTTCAAAATCGCTTTTTTTTGCTCCTGTGAATCCTGCCATTAGTAATTTACGCTGAGTGAGACTGAGGGATAGCTGAGAATCCTCATTAAGCAGACAGAGGCAAGGGTTGTGGGGTATGTTGGTGTCTAGCAATTCTGATAAAAGACACAGCACTTCAGTCCAGAATTCCTTGATTGGGGTGCACTCCCAAAACATATGCATTGTAGTTCCCACTGTCTGGTCTTGACAAAAAGTAAACTCAGGACTTGACACTAGTTTCATTTGAAAACGTTTCAAAGGGGTAGCATAAGCTTTATGTATCATTTTAAAATGTATTAGTTGATGTGCCAAGTTCTTCGAGGAATCACAGATATTTTCCCATACTGGCTCTGCTCCAAAATAACTATTCTATACTTTCTATAGGTAATTGTTTTGACTTATGAGCAATTAAAGCATTAAAAATATTACTCACTGTCTCTCTTGAACTCTTGATAGGATTTATCCATCGCTCCATAGGATGGTCAGGGATGGGCTGATCCCAAGGTACCCCATAAGCCTTCATGGCTGACCTTAACCTGAGATAAAAGAAGTATGATGTACCAGGCAAGCTGAGGTCAGACTTTATATCTAGGAAGGTGCGGAGGGCTTTTCGGTCAAATAGATCACCAAAGACAGCAACCCCTTTTTGTGACCATGTAGGAAAGACGAAGGGTGTCCCACCTGACTGAAAGTGATAGTTATTCCATAGTGGTGATGTCTTATGAAATAAACATGTGATAACGTTTTCTCAATTTTTCTCCATGCATTAAGTGAGTTGGATACAATGCTCCCATAATGTAAATGTATATTCTTGAGTCCTATTCCTGTATAGGGTAAGTCTTGTAGTCTATGCGGCTTAACTTTTTCTGCCTCTATAGCCCGCCATGGGACTTGGGAGTCTGGGTGTCTCCAAACTTGTAGAGATCTTATTTGGAAGGCAAGGTAGTAAAAGTGTAGATTTGGAACGGCCAGTCCCCCTGCAAGCTTGTGTCTTTGCAGTGTTGTTAATTTGATTCTAGCTCGTTTTCCTCCCCAAATAAACTTTGATATAAGAGAATGCATCTCAGTTATGTATTTAGGGGGCACAGCAGCAGGGATCATGAAAAATAGAAAGTTTATACGTGGTAAGATGTTCATTTTAACTGTAAATATTCTACCTTACATTGATACCTTCACCCCATGATAGTTTTTATTTTTAATTTTATTTTTTTCATAACTGTTTATCGGATTTAAGCATGAAACAACAACACTACATAACATTCCACCCACCCCCTCCCCCCATGCGCCCACTATAGACATCGAGAAATACACATTGAAACATAATAATAATAATAATAATAATAATAATAATAATAATAATAAAAACATTAAGTAATAATAAAAGAAAATACAGACATATAGTGAAAGCAAGAAAATCATAAGTAGAGCAAAAAAAAGGGATAAAATAAATAATAAATACTGCAATTATAACAGAACAGAGATTGGCTGGCTCCAAACTGGAAAAATATAATAGCAAAATATGCAAAATTGCAAAGTGCATCAAACAACCTTTTTTCCTTCTATTTTCCCCCACCTGACGTGTAGGTATCGGCTAAACAGAATTGGGTTTTTGGCGCATAAAGGCACTGATTTCTCCCCTTCTAAGCAGGCATCCTAGGTCGTCTGGGAGAAGGGGGACCACATTTTCAAAAAATATCCATCCCGTCACTTAACAGCAGCCTGTAAGCGTTTGTGTGGGAGGGTATTAAAAATCTCCATGTACCATAGGGTAACAGTTGGAGGGGACTCTTTTATCCACTTGTACAGAATGCACTTTCGGGTAATGAAAAGGTGCTTTTCAAGAAGTGTATACCTAGATGCAGAGAGTTGGAATTCTCTAGAGGGGAGACCTACCAGGAAGACACAAGGGTCTTTCTTGATATCAAATTGAAGTATCTCAGAAATTATTTTAGCAATATGAGTCAAAAAACTGGAGATAAATTTGCATTCCCAGAAACAGTGATAATAGGTTGCCCTTTGAGAATGGCATTTAATACAAAGTGGGGAGAACGATTCATCCATTTTATGCAAAATAACCGGGGTGATATGAAGCCTATGGAGTATTTTGTATTGAGTCTCCTTGTATCTGTTACATGTAGATATAGATCTAACTAACTCTATGGCCACCTTCCAGTCATCTTCTATGTACTCACAGCCCAAATCTTGTTCCCATTTGTGAGCAATATTGGGGAGCTCATAAACATCAGAGGAGGTAAGAGTGGAATAAAAGGCAGAAACAAAATGTTAAAGATTTTTGCATATAAACAGGAACCTTTCTGGGTCGTTGAGAGGTAAACTCGTAAGGAGAACGTTTGTCAGTGAGGAAGCAAAATGTCTAATTTTAAATAACCAAAAAAATGAGTCCTAGGGATGTCATATAATTCTTGTAACTGCTGAAAAAACATTAGTGAGCTATCTCTGAATAAGTCCGCAAGTACATGGATCCCCTTGTCTCGCCAAATGGAAAACACAGAGGGCCCAACACCAGGAAAATCAGGGTTTTGAGTAATGGGAGACAATGGAGATTTCATGTTCTTTCTTCCTAAAAAAAATGTTATATCACGCCAAACTCTGATACTACTGTAAATAATGACATTGTGTTTAACCTCATGCTTTATGTTCGCAACATCACAGGTAGTTAAGCTCCAAGGACTATGTGGAGAACAGGCCCAAAATTCGACACACGCCTCATTCCTAATGTACAAACCCCAACTCCGGTGAAGTTGGGACGTTTGGTAAACTGAGAATAAAATCAAAATGCTATCATTTTCAAAACATTCAATACATTCCTTAGATGGAGAATAGTATAAAGACAGCATATCGAGTGTTAAAACTGAGAAAAAATATTGTTTTAGGGGACATATGTACTCATTTCTAATTTGATAACTGCAACACGTCTCAAATACAGTATATAATAATAATAATAATAATAATAATAATAATAATTGTATTTGTATAGCACTGTGTCATACAAGGCATGTAACTCAAAGTGCTTAACAAATGGGAAAAAAAAACATTGTTAGAGATGGATTTAAAAGGAGAGGTATAGAGGAGAGGCAGAAATAGCAGGAAGGCAGAGGAAGAAGAGATAGACAGAGATTGTAGAGTCATAAGGTCAACGTAGGTTAGGACCAGGATTCTTAGATGCGTGAGGTCCATAGTGGCTGGGCCTATCATAAGTCATAGATAGTCACACAGAGATTGGGCGCTCAGGTGCGGCCCCTGGTGGCATCAGGGGTGAGGAAAAACTCCCTTTCGCTTGATTCATAGTTTGTAAGGGGGAAAAAAAAGCTCAGTGAGGTCTGAGAAAAAAAAACCCTATAGTCAGGAAGAAACCTCAGGCAGAGACCAGCGTCCACCTAGGGGAGCCCCCTGCCAGGGCTGGTTGCGAGTAGTAAGGGCGCTGTGGCAGCTGGGACACTATGACGCCTTGGCAGCTAGGAGTTGGCAAGGATGAAGAGGTGGGTCTTCAGCTGCTTCTTGAAGGAGTCGACGGAGGTGGCTGATCGGATCTCGATGGGGAGGGCGTTCCATCTCTTGGGCGCATAGCAGGCAAACGCAGCGTCGCCGATCATCTTTTGCGGGGGGGGTGGGGGTCCTTAGCAGCTTGGCATCAGTGGACCTGAGAGCTCGAGCAGGGGCATAAAAAGAGAGCATGTCAGCGATATAACTAGGGGCAAGTCCATTTAATGCTTTAAATACTGTGAGCAGAATCTTAAAGTCGATTCTGTATGAGACAGGTAACCAGTGCAGGTCTGCCAAGACAGGAGAGATGTGCTCTCTCATTCTGGTTCTTGTTAGGATTCTTGCCGCAGAATTTTGAATGAGTTGCAATTTGTCAATTATTTTTTTTGTGAGACCAGAGAAGGGAGCATTGCAGTAGTCTAGCCTACTGGTGACTAAGGCATAAGTTTCTCAGCGTCTTGTTGGGGGGCCAAGCCGCGCACTTTGTTGACATTTCTAAGATGGAAAAAAGCAGATTTTGTTATCTTGTTGATGTGAGGCTCAAAGCTCAAATCCGAGTCTATGACCACACCTAGGCTAGTAACCTTATCTTTAATGTGCATGCTTAGGTCACCTAGGCTTGAGTGGAGTTTTGCACGTTTTTTCTTAGGCCCAATGAGCAACACTTCAGTTTTATCCTCATTTAATTTTAGGAAGTTGCTGTTCATCCAATCTGTGATGGCAGACATGCATTTAGTCAAGGCATGAATGGCAGTGGTTTGGCTAGGCTCGACAGAGATATATAGTTGAGTGTCATCGGCATAGCTATGAAAATCAACATTGTGCTCTCTGATGATGGAGCCCAGGGGCAACATATAGAGAGAGAAGAGGAGAGGGCCCAAGCAACTACCCTGAGCAACTCCAAAAGGCACATCATACTTGTTGGAGACGTATTCTCCGATGGTGACAAAAAACTGCCTTCCTGTGATATATGTTTTGAACCACTCTAAGACGTGGCCGGACAGTCCTACCCAAGATTCAAGGCGGTCAATTAGTATGTTGTGGTCTATCGTGTCAAAGGCGGCACTGAGGTCGAGGAGGACAAGTGCTGAAACTTTGTTAGCGGCAGTGCTGAGCCTAAGATCACTTATTATTTTGGTTAGTGCTGTTTCGGTGCTATGGTTGGCTCTAAAGCCTGATTGGAATTTTTCCAAGATATCATTCCCAGCCAGATGTTGATTAAGCTGTTTAAATACAACTTGTTCTAGTACCTTGCTTATAAAGGGGAGGTTTGATATAGGTCTGTAGTTGTTTAAAGAATTCTGATCTAAATTTGTCTTTTTTAGGAGTGGCTTTACCATGGCTGTTTTGAATGAGCTTAGAAAAATGCCTGTAAGCATAGAGGTGTTAACAATTTGCAGTAAAGGTGCTGCTAAGCAACCAAGTATGTTTTTTAGCAGATATGTGGGGATCGCGTCAAGTCTGCAGGTAGACTGCTTACTTTCCCAGACTATTTTACAGAGGTCGTCCTCTGTAATTGGACAAAACTTTTGGAAGCTCTCAGGTCTCCTAGGGGGGTTTAACCCTCCCCTTGGTGTATCGCCTGAGTGGGCGACAGAGGTTGCTGTGTTTCCACCTTGGATGCCTTCTCTAATGTCTGCAATCTTTTTATTAAAAAATCTAGCAAATTCCTCGCACTTGGCATGTGATGCTGCATTTAGGTTGTTATTGCTATGTGTTGGATTAAGCAGGTGGTCAATAGTGGAAAAAAGAACTTTCGCATTATGCTGGTTGTCTGTTATGATTTTGGAAAAATATGCTTTTCCTCTCCTCTGAGCGTACCGCATTATTGTAGGAGGAGATCTCATCCCTAAGGGATTGTCTATGGACTTCTAATTTAGTTTTCCTCCAAAGACGCTCGGTTACTCTGCATTTTCTTTTCAAGGCTCTAAGTGAGTCATTCATCCAAGGTGAATACCTAGCTCTGGTTCTTGTCGTCGTTCTAATTGGAGCTATGTTATCTAGAATTCCTCTTAAGTTGTTGTTGAAGCTATCAACCATATCATCAGGTGTGCAGTGACCATTTAGTAGGTCACCTGATTTGATGAGGTCTGAAATCTTAAGCTCAGCAGAGGCATTAATGCGTCGTCTGTGAATGACATTGTTGGGTGTTCTAATTTGTGTTGAAATGTCAAAATCAAAAAACACACAGTGGTGGTCGGAGAGGCCGACGTCCGTGACCGATATATTGTTGATATCAAGCGCATGTGAAATAACAAGGTCAAGTGTGTTGCCTTTCTGATGGGTAGGCTGTTCTGTAACATTCTGGACGAGACCGAATCCATTTAATGTGTCTAAGAAAGACTTGGCTATATTGCGTCATCTGATTTATTTACGTGGATATTAAAGTCGCCAGCAATTATTGCTTTATCATAGTTAGTAAGTACGTCGGACATGAAGGTGGAGAAATCAGACAGAAATGTCTGATTTCATTTCGAGACGATTCGAGCCAACAAAGCCCCTTCTCTACCGGATTTTAATCTGGGGTGTACTCACTTTTGTGAGTACATGTTCAAACATTAATGGCTGTATTTTGTTTTTTTCTGAGTGAACAAGACTCGTTATATACCGACGGTTAAATAAGTTGTTAAAAGGCCACTAATCATTGTGTCAAAGTGAAATTTCTGTAATGCTTTCCTATGAAAAGATATACTCAAAAATCTGCAAAAACTGTGAGGGGTGTATTCACTTTCGTGATATACTGTAAGTTGGGACGGGGATCAGTAAAATGTTATAAACATCTAAATAAGATAAAAACA
>NC_085860.1:5036651-5071651 GCF_034702125.1 Engraulis encrasicolus
AGTGTCCCGGTATAAGACAATCACAGAGAGGCTGAGTCACTCAGAATTAAAGATGCAGAGAGAACAATTACCATAGTTATTACATAAAGTTTTGAATTCCCTTGATTTATCGTAATTGAGTGTATATTAGACATATTTTTGTCATTAAAATCATTGTATAGGTTCATAACATCATGAAATATATATTGGCTGTAGTCTCACTCTAGCACTCCGAGAATTACAGCTAGTTAAAACTTGACTATATTAAGGACGCTTCATGTGTGCAAATGATAGAGTGGTTTAACATTCCCCTATCCACCCGAGCTCACTTGAAATAGACCCAGAAGACATGGGAAATTGTAATTTGTTTACAGAAGTCAGCAGAAGTTGCAGAAGTCAATTCTTTTTGAAAATAATAGTCTTGCACATCCTGTACTACAGTGAAAATTGACCATGCAACTTGTGTTAGTGCTTCAAAAGTCAGTCTCCATAATGGCATGGGGATGCAGTAGTACATTGGTTAAGCTGTTCTAACTCACCTGTAGAATTGAATACAGTACTGAATGAAATAAATGGGTTTTAGCATGAAACAGCATGAAAAGCCACTCGTGCTTTATATTTTGAAGGGAGATCCTCGATTACTGCCACATAGTAAGGACAAATTGAATTCTCTACTATGTTTTAACAGTTTAACTCCAACATAAGGACCAGCAGGACATAAAATGGCTGGCTTTTGGTCAAGACCTTCCACAGTGTAAGCACTACAGAAAGGAAAACATTGCAAACATGACAAGGAATACACGTACCATTTAAGCTGTTGAAATCATGTCCAAGATAAGAATCAACACTGTTTTTATATAAAATCATCTCATCGGTTAATGCTATTAACTGTTAAGTGTAGTCCTTTGTTTTGTTTTTAGTCTTACTCGACATTTGCTGCCTTTTATTGTCCCCGTCCCAACTCTTTTGAGACGCGTTGGATTTATATATTCATGAATATCCCCCAAAACAATAATTTTGGTCAGTTTTGATGGCTGATATATTTTCTTTGTACCGTTCTCCAACTAATGTCAGACCCAGACTTTTTGAAAATGGCAGTATGTTGTTATTATTCACAATTAACCTTGCGTCCCAACTTCTATGGAGTTGGGCTTTGTATGTGTGTAGCCAAACCCAGAGATGTTGGGCATGGCAGGCCCAGTTTTAGAAAATAAGATTGGGCACAGACAGACCACCCATGTGTGTGGGGAGTTGCAACAGTTTAAACCTTTGTCTTGGCTTTTTGCCTTCCCAAATGAACCTTGATATGGCCCTTTGAAGGTCCTTGTTGGCTTTCTTTGTAAGATATATAGGAAGCATCTGTAGGGTATAATAGGGTATGTAGGATATAACAGGCGGGGAAGGACGTTCATTTTCACAAGACTAACTCGTCCAAACATGGATAAAGGCTAGTTATGCCATCGTTCGAGATCTCTCTTGATAGCTGTACAAACTGGGGCAAAGTTAAGTCTCCACAGTTCCTTCAAATTTGGGCCAACCGTAACACCTAAATATTTGAAACCAGAAACTGACCATCTAAAAGGAAAATCATCCAAAACATCTGCATTAGTCAGAGTTCCAAGTGGCATGGCTTCGGACTTATCATAATTAATCTTATATCCTGAGATAGTGCTGAATTCGTTTAATATATTCATAATAGCAGGGATGGACGTTTCAGAAGATGTTACAAACAAAAGGATGTCGTCAGCATATAAGGCAATTTTATGCTCCCTGGACTCCAGCTCTATTCCCTTCACATCAACATGGCACCTTTATAAGTTCTGCTAAAGGCTCTAAAGCTAAAGCAAAAAAGCAGTGGGCTAAGTGGGCAACCTTGGCGCACGCCTCTAGCCACTGAAAAGGGTGCCTACCGTAGACCATTGGTTATGACAGCAGCAGTAGGAGAGTGGTATATTGTTCAGGTCCATTTAAGAAAATCCCCTTCCAACCCAAATCTCGGCACTATATCAAATAAATAACCCATTTCCACCCTGTCAAAGGCTTTCTCTGCATCAAGTGAGATGGCCAGAGCTTTCATCTTCCTCTGAGATGTGTACTGAACAATATTCAATAACCTTCTTACATTACTGAGAGAGTGACGTCCACGAATAAAACCAGTCTGATCTGAATTTTTTTTTTTTAATTCTTTTTTTATTGAACAATAAGAGAACGAACAACATCAAGACAAAGACAAATCAACAAGCAAAACAAAAGAAAAAAGAAAAGAAAATAATAATAAATTTTTTTTATAAAAAATACACCACAGAGATCAGGCATTTACATATGTAAGCATACACAAAATGTTAAGGAATCAGGCAAGTAGTGTTCATCTTTGAATTTCCCATTCTGCCCATAGTTTCACAAACTTGCTGTCTGTGTGAAAAGGTAATTTTCTCCATCAAATATAAATCATTTACTATATCAGTCCATTCTTCTATAGTGGGTGTATCTGGTTGCAACCAGTGCCTTGTAACAGTTTTCCTACCAGCAGATATCAAAATACCAAATAAATATTTGTTTAAGTGTACTTCTCTGTTAGTGTGAAAAGAAGTATCTCCTAGCACAAAAATGTTAAATTGAAAGGTATAGTTAAATCAAATATGTTTTCCATCAGCTTGTGTATCTCTGACCAGAACTGTGTGATTACAGGACAATCCCAAAATATATGCCAATGATTGGCCCCCTGACTTCCACACAGTCTCCAGCAATCAGCACTCCCCGCTGAGATATGTGCTTTCTGCTTTGGGGTGATAAAGAATCTGACCAGACATTTCCAACTAAATTCTCTCCAGGTATAAGAATTAGTACATTTCCATTGGAATTCACAACAGCTGGACCATTCTTCTTCTGATATGACTTGACTGCTTTCTACTTCCCATTTATTCTTAACATATTCTGAAGAGTGAACTTGTTTGGTCATAAATGCTTGGTATAGTTTTGATATAAGACCTTTATTCAGAGAGGAATAAGCTCCTGACAGAACTACCTTGATTATTGTATCTTCAGTATCTATATGTTTCTTCATGTCTTGGTCAAAGTAATGGCGTAATTGTAGATATCTGTAGAAGTCCTGCCTTCCTAGGCCATATTTTTCTCGCAGTGTTTGGAAATCCTTCAAAGTCCCTTTCTCCATTATAGAATAGAATGTTGTTATACCGTGGGTTATCCATACCTTGAATCTGTTATCTAGTTTGTTTGGTTTAAAATGTGGGTCAAAAGCACACCATCTAAGTATCTTGAGTTTATCCTGTAACTGATAATCCTTTTTTACAGAATTCCACATTTTAAGTTGAAATTTTATCCATGGATTTTGGATTGTATTAATGAATTTTTTAAAGTCTGAATTTCCAAGTACAGTGTCTATGGGTGGGTTCTTTATCAGTGAGTATTCTATGTCCTTCCATCTAGCAGTGTAATGTTGATTACACAGAGTTAAAAGAACTTTTATCTGAGAGGAGAGGAAATAGAGTTTCAAGTTTGGCAAAGACAACCCTCCATTTTTCTTTCCCAGTTGCAAGGTTTTGTACCTCACTCTTGGTTTTTTGCCTTGCCAAATAAATCTGGAAATCATTTTGTCCCACTCTGAGAATTCTGATCGGAATTTATAAGTACTGGGAGCAGATTCTCCAGTCGTTTGGCCAGGAGTTTGGAAAGTATCTTACTGTCCACTGATATTAAACTAATAGGTCTGTAAAACCCACATTGGTCCGGGGGCTTTCCTTTCTTCAAATGGAGATGTGGGCAAGGTTTAAAGTAGGCGGCAGGCAGCCTTTGTCAAAAGAATCCAAATACATATTTGTGAGGGGGTCACCCAATAGTCATCATAAAAAGTTTCTGACTCAAAAACAGACTGTGCCAATGCATTTTACAGCGAGCAAGCATTCTTTTCCAATCTATTTTCTTTGGTAAAGATTTTATGTTGTAAAACAGGTCATGAGCATATGTTTTCAATCATTCAATGGCATTTTCATGAACATTTTCATCAACTGATAACAGCCTTTCTGGAGCTTCAAGACAAAGACCTGCTTCCATTCATTCAATCAATCAATTAATTAATCAACCAATCAGCCAATCCCATTCAACCAATCACTACCTGCTCACTTGAGCACTAAGGGCCGGCATGACATGATTCAATTACTCCCTGCACCTGCCGATTGCATGAGTTTGGCGGGCGTGTCTGACAGAATGGGGTTGTGTTTTTGTTCCATGTCATTGATCTGATAACCTATTAGTCCAACAATTGACCACTGAGTACGTACAGGTCTTTAACAAAGAGAAGACATCCCATTAGTTGGACGGCACATGCTAAAATTACGCTCAAAACAATTTCTAAACCTAAGGGAATTTTCACACCAGCCATTATGCTGCTGGTGGGACTGAGGTGATTTTTACCGGTACCAGCAAAAAAAGATGGAAACAGGGTTGTGTTTTTCAAAAGTGTAGTGCACTGTGTACTCTGATATATTTAGTGGTTTATTTCCAGAATTCATGCTGCCCATTCACAAATGCTACCTTTTTCACTACCATCAAGTTTTCATTATGACTGGGAAAATTACACTTACATGAAAAAGGGGATCTGCCAAATGCCAAAGACATGTTCTGATATGTAGGCCTACCTTTTTACGTTTAGCTGTTCAGGAAATATTTTCTGCCTTACAAAAACAGATAGGACAACCTGTAGCCTACCTCAGTAGGTGGTGGTTTTGTATGTTGGGCATCAGTTCAGAAAGTTGAATAGGCTACATGCACATATGCACGAGTTCCAATAAACCACAAAAGTGGAGGAGTTGCAATGAAAACCATTTACTTAACATTGTGGCTTCAACATAGTAAAAATGGTGAAGGTTGTTTTTAGCTGTACCCATATGAAGTTAGTTGATATAACTTAATAATAGTGGTAGGCCTACTCAAAAAGCCTTACAACATACAGCTCAAAAACACAGTACGTAAGTTACCTGCAAAAAATGTATTTTATTTTTTTCCAGTGTTTACTTTCATTTATCACTATCTTCTACTCAATGTATAGTATCATCATTATTGTGGTATATTTAAAGGGATATCCTGCTCATATTTGGGTCTTTCTACTGTTCCAATGCTCCAAGTATGGAACAGTACATCCCACCCTTCTCTGTGATTAACCCGAATGATTATGTCGCATGACATCACTGGGGAATGCAATTAGGAGGCTCTCCGGAGTTGTCCATTGACAGAGCCTTCTCCTACGGAAAAGCAAATTAACACAATCCCTTGAGCTAATTTGTGAAATTACCTGTAATGAGAATGAAGACGGAAGGAAAACCCAACCAGGACTTTTACTCTGACAGCGCAGTTTTTACACCTCTGGTGCAAACCACTTTACAGGCGATTGCTCCATTATGGTGCAGAACAGCTTATTTTGGGTAAGAGCCCTAAACGACACTGTAGGCCTATTTCACACCAAAATGGGGAAGCGGGCGGGACGGGAGCAATTTTTTACCAGCGATGGCGAAAATTCATGGAAACAGATCTGTCTTTCCACACCAACACGGAGGTAGCGGCGCGGGAGACGGCTCTGTGACGAGCTGCATTTGAAAAATAGAACTCGTGCGGAATTTTGACAGTGGTGGCCGGCGGTGTCCTGTTGAATTGAATGGCAAAGTAGCAAACTATCATTGGCTGTGGGGGGATTTTGAACAGGATTGGCCGCACACGCCGAACGCTGTTGGTCAGATACTTGGCTGAAAGACCGCCGTTTTCTCGCTGCCGCCATGCCACACTCTTGTGGGTGACTGGCCTAACAGCGACAGCAACAAGAAAAGAGAGTTGGTGGAATCTTTTTATGGTTAATTTTGTGCAATTTAAGTAACTTCCTGAACATATTTTGAATGGCATACAGGCCAATTCTAATCGGCTTAATTCTAACTGGTTTAATATGTCCAATAACCCAGATCACATGCCCCTGCATATACAGTGGTACGTTTGGGAAACAATTTGGACAATTTGGTTTATAAGTATCCCAATGGAATCTCACGCACATCCAATGACTGGTTTCGGGTGCAGATTCAGAAAGGTAATGAAGAAAATTTGATTTAACCTCTGTTGAAGTTTTCAAGCAAACATACACATACTATAACATACTATGTTTCGGAACTTTGATTTATCTTCTGTTGAGTTTTTGAAGCAGCAACTTTGTTTAAAAAAAATGAAACCATAGAGAAATAAAAACATTTCAGTGAAATTATTTGAATAGGTGCAATAGAAACAATTTTATTCTGATTTTAACAAAAATGTTCATATACATTTGGGCACCTTTTTTGGGCACCATTTGGGAGCTACTAAATTGTAGCCAATTTTATTTATCTGCCTTGTGTAGACAGCCTGAATCTTTTTTTTGGGGGGGGTGGGGTGGGGGGATAGTTCTCACCCTTATTCGGACATTTAGGGCTGCATTCTCCCCCCCGCGGAAGTCAAAAAAAGCGCGCAACAAGGCCTCCGCGCTTACTCAAGTCTGATTAAGCGGGTTTACGCAGGATTTTACCAGTTGCGCACTTTGGGTGGGGCCATGCCAAAATCAGGGAGTTTTGCATGTAAATGAATCCTAAGTGTATTCTCCCGTGCGTTTCCCTTTACGCACATCAAAGGGCTGTAGTAAGGTCAAGTGCCACTAAGAGGCTAAATGTAATATTGCATTTGGTGTCCGCTTTGGCTCACATTTTGAACATTTTACACCAGGGGTCCCCAAACTTTTATTAAACTGTAGGAAGGCCTGTTGATAAAAAAATAAAATATTTAAAAAGTATATTTTATCATTATTTTTTTCAGTGAGGATTGCTTCTTTGGGCCAGTTCAAATGGTGAGGTGCAGAGAGGTGGAGGGCCGGTCAAAGGGCAAATGGCAGGCCGCATCCGGCCCCCGGGCCCTAGTTTGGGGACCCCTGTTTTACACGGTATGCTTTGTTGATGTTCTGTACCGTCAGCGTGAGTCCAAATCGAAATTCAATTCTCAGTAGTCCTATTTCTAAACTACACAATTTCACATTACCTGTGGCCCCAGAACATGTTCTCATATCAGTGAACTTACAAACAAATGCAAACAATTAATTCATTACTATGAGGATCATATCATTTTGTGCCCACGGACTGCAACCAAAACATCAACCTCGTTGCACCATGCGCAAGTGGACAAGGAAGGCACGTCCGACCAAATACAATACAGTCTGGACAGCCATCCAATTTAGGGCTATTCAAAACAATATTCACCATTTTTATTATGTTGTAGCCACGTTGAGTAAATGCTTTTTATTGCAACTTCTCCACTTTTGTGATGTATTGGATCTCGTGCATATGCTTTTGCACGAGGACTTTTGGCACATGGTTTTAAATTCAAAGTTAAAGTTCAGTGTTGGATCTCAATGGACTGCCGAGGTTTTCACATGGTCGATCTGAAAATCCATGCTCCATAGTTGTAGCCACAACTGATGAACTTGGCGGAGACTCATCCCCCCATTTAGCATATATCACGTCTATGTTGGGCTACGCGCTGTTTTTCTGAGTTAAACGCGAGGGGTGTGGTGACGTTCCAAAGGGGAGAATATGCGCAAGATGAGCGCGCATAAAAGGTGTGTGCATAAAACCAACTGAAGTGGAGACAGGAGAATTCCGCCCTTAGTGAAGAGTGTGACAGCAAACGATTGGGATTGATAAATGGGGGAGGATCAGGAAAAGACCTCAGGTCGGGAATTGAAAATCGGGTCCGAGGCGTAACACTGCCGTGCCCTTCAGTTTGAGCCACGGTAGGGCAAAGACAGACTGATTCAAATTAGTTCTTACAAATCAGTTCATATATTTTCAGTGACATTGACATATCAAGATTGGTATGCCCATTTCAAGATATTGTACTTATTCTTTTGCATGAAATCCTTTTCATCAGTGCTAAACAATAGTTGTCCTGTTGGAAACTGTAATCTCGGCACAGATTTAACTTTCTAATTGACTCTTGAACATTATTTTGAAAAATCTGCTGATATTTGAAAAAAGAATAGCAAGGCCCTCAGTTTTAACATGGTTCAGAGTACCTACAGTATGCTAGCCAGGCAGATCCATAACAGGATGTGCGCCACAGATTTAATAGAACAATTAATTTCATTGGACAAGTGTAGTCTGCTATTATGATAAATAACATTTTATGACACAGCCTACATCTTTGTTACTGAAGGCTTACAAAGCCATTAAAACAAGCTTGTGCTGCAACTGGAAGGCTTTAAATCCATAACCATTTTTTAAAGGGTACCCAAACCTTTGGACATCAAGCCAGCCTCGAAATGAGTTGCAAAGAATGTACTGTCTCTTGTGCTCACACTATCCTGTGCATCCTTTTCACCCCTCCCCCTTCTCTTTTTCACGTTTTGACCTGCCAGTCTTTTTTCTCCCGTCTGTCTGTGGCTGGTGCAGCAATTTCTTCCTCCAATGCTCTCACTTATCTTTTGTTCTAAACAGGGAGTGATTGAACTCCCATGAGGGTACATTTCTATACATTGTGTCAGGGGTTCAATGAGTTGCAAGGATGAAAGAAACAGAATTTTGACTTCTGCATCATTGTACATTGTAAAGCCTGCCTGCAAAGCAGGAAGTGCAGGAGCGAGGGAAGAGAGAGTACAAGGTATAGATAGGGCTGGGCAATATGACGATATATATCGTTATCGTGATATAAAAGTGTATATCGTGACCTTTCTCCTATATCGTTTATATCGTGATAGTAATTTTATCAATTTTATACAACTGAATATCATTTAATTACATTTCATGTTGCCACTATACACACTATAAGTTCATGTAACTGTAAAAATAAGAAGAAAAAGATCCATTTCAAAGAAAGGTTGTTTTGCGACATGAAAAAATAAAGAGTAAATAAAGCGAAAAACGTATGTAATTGTGATATATCGTGATATATATCGTTATCGTGATATAAAGTAATCCATATCGTGATATAGTTTTTTTCCCATATCGCCCAGCCCTAGGTATAGAAGAGAAAGGAGAACAGAACAGACAGAGCATGCACACTCTAGGTATTTTTCAAAGTGAAGTGTCCAAGACTTACTGGTGTGAGTATCGCCCACTTTCTGCGGATTTCATCAAGGAGTATCGAATAACTACTTTTAGGTGTAATTAATAATTGTAATAATACACAGAGCGCAAATGGCCCTTACTCGTCCTATCAAGGCTAGGACACTTCACTTTGAGAAATACCCACTGACTACTGTCAAAGGCCCCATCATTATGTGTACTTGGTCATATATATCTGCAAGCCTCTCAACATGGTGTCACAAACAGTAAGAACCTGCCTTCTCCACAGAGGCTTTTATTGAGCCCACAAAATTCCCGCCATCTTTCTGTTCCTCTTTCTCCATCCCTCTCCACCCCCTCTATATCTCCACTCTCTGACTTCATCCCTCTCCTTCTCCGCTCTCCTCCACCCTTCTCTCTCCTGCTTCATCCCCTCTCTCTCTCCATCCACCCATCCCCTCTCCACCACAGATTGGTCTCTTTCTGCCAGCCAGCAGATAGCACCAGAATTCTCACTTCAGTCTCATGTGCCTCTGCCACACGCTGCCAACCCCACTTATAGATAACAAGTGTCAGTGACCAGGTTTTTAGCCCATTGGTTGAGGCTGTATTGCGTGCCATCTTTTTCGCCTCAGGTTCGCTTAAGCGGGTAGAGGTTGTAGAAAACCAATTTGTTGGACAAATACTTTTGACAACGGCTAAGAGTTTCGTTTCGAGTTGTCACGGTCGGTCCCCCCCCCCCCTCCTTTGACATTTCTTGGTCGTCACACTGTGTGTCAGTTTGCGTCAGCTTCATCTCTGTTTTGCTTTTGCACTCTGATCCTGTTTGCTCGTGTTTTCCCAGAAATTGGTTCCACTGAAGCATGCAGTCAAGTGCATGGACATGGAGAGCACCAGATACATTAAGCAGGTGAAGTGAAAAAAGGGGGGAAAGGAATGTTGAAATGAAGAGTTCAGATGCAAAACCCCCTAAGTGCCTTTTCAGAAAATAATCTTAATTCATTTTTATTTAATACAAAGCTATCAAAATTGTAAAAAAATTTAAATTGTATTTATGTAATATAACTATTTATATGTATTATCAAGTACAAGAATGTAAACCAAACCAACAACGGGGTTCTCTAAAAATATAGAAGTGCAGGTCTTCAGAAATGGAGTTAGGGGTTTTTGCATCTGAACTCTTCAAATGGAGACAAAATAAAAAGAAAGAAAGAAAGATATGCTGAGGTGGTTGATATATTCCTGAGAAGCTCTGGAGGAGAGGAGCTGAGACCAGATGAGCTATAGCACACTTGTAGCCTATGTTTCTCCACTGAATCCATAGTGTTGATACAGTCATGGTAGTAGTGGTGTGTGTGTGTGTGTGTGTGTGTGTGTGTGTGTGTGTGTGTGTGTGTGTGTGTGTGTGTGTGTGTGTGTGTGTGTGTGTGTGTGTGTGTGTGAGTGTGTGAGTGTGTGTGAGTGTGTGTGTGCGCGCATGGGCGTGTGGGCGTGTGGGCGTGCGCGTATGTGTGCGTGTGCGTGCGTGTGAGTTAGTGAAGGCAATGCGTGTGGATAACATCCACTCCAGTGATGAAACAGGTGGAGAATTAACATTACCTGCTTGACTGGAGCCCTCTCTGTCTCAGAGGCGCAGCACACAGACCCGGTAGAGTTATCTTACTCGCATGGGGAATGGAGGGAGGGGCGAGAGAGGCAGAATGTACTTGTATCTCTCCTCTTCTCCTGTCTGCTCCTCTACTTCTTCTCTCTCTCATTTCGACCTTTGACACACCGTACACAAGAAAAAAAAAAGAAAAATAACCAAAAGGACGGACACACACACACACACATACGCGTGGGGCGCGATATTGTGAAACGCTGCAGGCTGATAATGCACCTGATAATGCAACTGGTTGGTCTGTCCCTTAGTTTAGTTTATTGGTTTATTTGACAGGGGCCATGTACAGGACAACTCCAGTACCAGAGTTAGCTACAAAGCTAATTTGCATCCGTGGTCCCTGGGCAGGAAACTATCAAATAATCACATACATTAAAACATGGACAATGCGTGTCCTTACAAATGTTACACACTAAAAGCAGTCATATAACAGTAACATACCACACCAAAACATAATAAAGCAACACATTCAAACACAAAACCACATATGACACCTGACAGTTACATATAGCAGCACATAGGTTAATGATCACACGTTTGCTTAATCTTCAGCCATACTTTCAAGGATAGTTTGGACCCTACCCCTACACACACACACACACACACACACACACACACACACACACACACACACACACACACACACACACACACACACACACACACACACACACACACACACACACACACACACACACACACACACACACACACACACCATTTTCCCAAAATGTATGGAGGCTATCCATGAGTTCGGTGCAATGTCACAGTTATATGTTAATGAGCTTTCAGAACATACACACCCCTTTTTAAGTGAATCTACATGCCTCCATAGGAATGAATGCGTTTGACCACAGGCACCAAAATTAGTTCTCAACCCCAAGACCCTCCTTGATCAACCAGCAAAATTTTGAGCAATTTGGGGCTTGTTAAATAGTTGTATAATACACCGCATTCCACATTATTACGCAAATGACATTTTTTGCCTTTTTCCCAAATAATCAATAGAAATGACAGACGTCATAATTTTCAAGCCATCAGTCATTAGAGTATAATTAAAACGTTTTTGAATGAACCTTCCAATGATATAGGGTTTTTTTTAAATAATAAAAAACTTAAAATGCCTAAAATGCCCTGTTCCAAATTATTATGCAAAACAGTTTTGTAGTGTTGTAATGCAAATGTATGTCTTTTTTTCCTATTGACATCAAAAACAGTTGGCATTTGGTGCCTTCTAAATTACATTTCAATGTTCAATACTTGGTGTAGCGAAGGGGAGTAGAGTTGCCCAGCTGGGACTCGGACCTTCTGGGGTAGTAAACCGGGGCTCTGACCGCTGGAATGCTGCATTTAACATTGAAGTCAATGGCATGGCATTGCATGGGAGTTATGGAAGCCCAGATATCCTTGATGCTTTGCTCTCAGCTGTTTGTTTTTTGTTTGGTCTGGTGACCCACACTTACAATACACCCGTAGATTTCCATGCCACGTTTAGGTGCTTTGGAGCTGATGACATTCTAACTCACCAGACATAAAGCCCCATTGAAAATGAGGCATGGAAATCTACAGGTATATTGAAGAGTGAAGTGTGGGTCACCAGACCAAACAAACAAAAACAGCTGAGAGCAAAGCATCAAGTGTCAGAGCTTATCACCAAGTATTGAACATTGAAATGTAATGCAGAAGGTACCAAATTCCAACTGTTTTGATGTAAATGGGAAAAAAGAAAGAAATTTGGATTACAACACTACAAAACTTTTTTGCGTAATAATGTGGAACAGAGCATTTAAAGTTTTTTATTATTTTAAAGGGACACTGTGTGAGATTTTTAGTTGTTTATTTCCAGAATTCATGCTGCCCATTCACTAATGTTACCTTTTTCATGAATACTTACCACCAGCATCAAATTCTAAGTATTCATTATGACTGGAAAAAATGTTTTTTTCATACATGAAAAGGGGATCTTCTTTTTTTTTTAATTTCCAAAAATGGCCATTTTTAGCTGCAAAAATGACTGTACTTGGGCCATACTAGAAAATATTAGTTTATTACTTAATAAACTATCATGAAAAGGTCAAATTTGGCAATAAGCGACACAGTTTCAATGAGCAGCATAGTTGCAGTACCTTTTTTGACCATTTCCTGCACAATGTCCCTTTAAAAAATACCGTTATCATTGGAAGGTTCATTCAAAAGCGCTTTAATTGTACTCTAATGGCTGGTGACTTGAAAATTATGAGACTGTCATTTGTATTGATTATTTGGGGAAACAGCGAAAAATGTAATTTGCGTTATAATGTGGATTGCGGTTAATGTATAATATTTTTTGTCAACATAGCATCTTATTTGACAACAGGTCTGGCTAGCAGCTAGCTTGCCTGGACCAGGGCCCATTTCCCCCTATTTAGTCAGCCACTTTCATAGGCCTATATATTTTCAAAGTTAACAAATGTCTTGTTTTTAATGACCCAGGCCCTCTTTTAACTGTCATTATACTGTTTTGTCACTATTGGTGAGTCATTTTAGAGGTTGAAAAGAAGACTAGTTGTTACACTGATTGATTTGCTTGACATTTTCAGGCTAGCCTGCCGCCAGGGCTAGATAACGATTTATTGAATGGCGACATCGCTATCACCAGGGGGAGTTTCACCTAAAAATGCCCAGATCTACCAAAACATTATGTTGATCGCATGGATATTACTCCTAACACAAATGTCCTGTCTCTCACCCACAAATTTGTCCTGCCGTTCCACAACAGACAGATTGTGGAAGTGACAGGAAGTGAGAGGGATGCTGGCTCCTGTCCCAGAGCTGAGTGGAGGAGCTCTAATCCAACCCACTGTACTCCACAGGAGAGGGGACCACAACTACTCCAACTCAGTGGAAAAGGGGAGAGGAGAATGGAAGGGAATGGAATAGGAGATCATGGAGAAAGGGAGAGGAATGTAGGAGGGAAAAGGAGTCAATGAGAGGAGTGGAGAGTCAGTGCTTTAGTCCACCTTGCCATACTTACTGCACAGGACAGCGGGCCGCAACCACACACATCTTCCAGCGCAGAAGAAAAGAGTAAATGAGAGAAGAAAGGAGGGAGAGGAAGATTAGAAGTGGATAGCAGAAAGTGGAGACGTGATGAGAGGGGGGGAGAAGAGAGGGAGAGGAGAAGATTCAGATTTGGAAGAGGCTTTGATTCAGATTTGGAAGAGGCTTTTAAGTCAGTCAAATATAGGCTTACTTAAAATGTTGATTCACATTTCAAAATGAAGAGTCAAGACTAAACATTTGAAAGAGAGGATTTGGATGATGGGCAGGCAGAACGTAGATGGAAAGAGAAGGAAGAGAGAAGAGGAAAGGAAAGACAGGAAACAGGAAAAGAGTGTGGAAAAGGAGAAGGGGGGCATTAGAGGAGAGTATTTGCATGAGGTTTGAAACAGTAACAGAATAGATGCCTCATTAAACAGAGTTGTATAAAGTAGAAGTAGAAGTACTGTTACGGACATCATTTCAACACCAGTAGTTTAGTATCACATCACACTGCATAAAATCATACTGTTGGTGTTGTGATTACATTTGTAACAGTACTTCGACTTTTATTTTACACAACTTTAAAATTAAAGAGTCTGGAGAAGTGGTTTTGGAAGGAACAGAAAAAAGAGGAGAAATGAAGAAGAAGAAAAGGAAGGGAGCTAGGTGATGTGAGACCTCATGAGATTGAGTAGTGGAGGTAAATTGGCCTGTGTGACTGAATCGAAACGGAAACAAATGGTGTAGAGTCAGTAGAGCCGATGGGGGACAGCCGACTGCACAGCACTGAACGCTCTCCAGGCCACAACACTTCCCATTAAATACCACCCCCACTCTGCGCTCCTCCACCCATCCCTCTCTCCTCATCCCCTCTTCTTCTCCTCCTCCTGAGTCCTAATTGCATCAGAGGAGCAGAGGCGATTCTAGGGTCAGGTGGGGCCCCAAGCGAAAATGCAAAAGAATGAACATTTGAACCAAAATCACCACCACTGTAGTGCAGTATGGACTGTTATTCACTATCTAGGGTCTTGGGGGCCCCAAGCGGCTGCCTGCCTTGCCTGGTGGCAAGATGCACCTCTGCAGAGGAGGGCATCCCCTCTGAGTTCAGACAATCCCTTTAAATCAGCAAAAAAGAAGCCACTTCAGCTAAAATCAACTCCACTTCGCCGCACCCTGAGCCCTCTCAGCCCCCATCTGTCCTTCAAGTCCCTCTGCTCTGAGGAGGAAATATATGAAGACAGAATCCAGAGGAGACACACAGAAAAGCACAAAACACACTGGTCACAGAGCGAAGGCACCTTTAAAAAGCAGTGGACAAAGACCAAGTTTCTCTGTATCTCTTTGTTTCTTTTTTTAATTGTTTATTTTTGTTATATTATGCTTTCTTTATATCATACAAACACATGAGATGGGAAAAAAAACGACAAGGAAACAAAATCTTTAAAATTTTAATAATAAATAAATACAGCAATACAATAAAGCAAGTGCAGTATTGTTATTACTGTTATTGTGCTGGTTATTCATGGTCTTGTGGGGAACAGGCAGAGCTGTGGACACCCCTGAGGCTTTCAAGGACCTCATTTCTGTTATTTTTTAGGAGCGGGCAGGTTGTGAGACATGAGAGGACAGAAAGGAAGACACAGGGGACAGGGATGGGGATGGGGAGAGAGGAGAGGAATACACAGGGGACAGGGAGAGAAGGAGACAGAGATGGGGTACACAAACTCTTGGAAGACTGACACAGGAGCCGAGCCGAAGGTGTGTGTTAATGGGGGGGGGGTGGGGGGGGTTGAGAGAGAGAGAGAGAGAGAGAGAGAGAGAGAGTGTGTGGATGTGTAGTGTGTGTACGTGTTTGTGTGGCTCCATGTGTATATGTGTGACCATATAAGCGTATTTCTGTGTGCCCTTAATAATGTTCCCCATCAGGCCGTGACACCTCAGGAAGATGAAGACACAGGCTGCTCATGGCTGACACAATGACACATGGAGGAAGCAACACAGCTGACAACAGACAATGGAGACAAATGAAGAGAACACTGGTGATACTGAGCTGCATTACTCCCATCTCTCTCTCTCTCTCTCTCGCTCACACACACACACACACACACACACACACACACACACACACACACACACACACACACACACACACACACACACACACACACACACACACACACACACAGGGCCGGCCAAAGCCTTTATGGGGCCCTAAGCAAAATTTAATCCAGGCCCTCCATCAGATGCTCCATAAACTTCATTTACAAGTGAGGGGTAGGAGCTAAGGACACAGGTAGGCTGTCTGTAGATCGTGCACTGCACTTCTTGGAGCAAAACGTCTCAAACAGAAAGCCATTTATCGCAAAGGAATATCTTAGTTTTGCTTCAAAACAATTACTCTTTGTTATATTCTGTGTTTATTGTAGGGTTTTTACAATTAAACGTGGTACATGAAAAATGACCTGATATACACTCACTGGCCACTTTATTGGGTAGACCTACACCTTCCTATTGCTTCTTAGTTCTAGTGGACCCCCTTTTGCTTTCAGAAATGCCTCATCTCCTTGCCACAATATGCAGACAGGCTGTGGCATTCCAACAACGTTCAATTGCTATATGGGGCCCACATCAAGCCAAGAAGACATCCCTACGCCACCACACAACCAGCCTGTTTCCATTCTGGCAGTAAGTGGTACCGGATAAAGAAATAGCCTATGACTAGGGACATGGTGGAGAGTTAATTTCTTTCTGGAACTTTGCTGCTCACAGGGGCCCCTTGGTGCAGTGGGGGCCCTAAGTCATCGCATAGTTCACTAATACCTTGGGCCGGCCCTGCTCACACACACACACATGCACACACATCTGTGTACTTTATAAAGACCAACACAGCTTAAAACTAGAAACCATTCACCAACCACATTCACACTTCCATGTGTACTTGCCTACATACTAATGAGGAAACACGGCCAAAACTGTGTTAATGAAGTAACCAAAACACAATCAGCCAGCAATGACGTGACTATACACATTAGGCACACACACACACACACACACACACACACACACACACACACACACACACACACACACACACACACACACACACACACACACACACACACACACACACACACACAGTAGTTCAGAAACTTCACATAGAGCATACACTTACCGTCTTCCACATTATTACTTATACTGTGTGTGTGTGTGTGTGTGTGTGTGTGTGTGTGTGTGTGTGTGTGTGTGTGTGTGTGTGTGTGTGTGTGTGTGTGTGTGTGTGCCAGAGTCACTCTGTCTCAACATCAACCTCAAGATTGGCTCCACCATTGTGACCCCAAACAAAGTCACCACAAACTTTGGCGTCATGATTGACGACGAGCTGTCATGCTCCAACTACATCAACTCAGTGACCCGGACCTGCCGATTCCAGATGTCCAACATGCGGATGTTGGAAAGGCCGGCCCTGTATGTGGAACTACTGTAGATTTCCTTGCACAGTTCTTTATAGGAACAGTCCACCATGTTTTAGTAATAAAGTAAGTTCTTCTCTGACTGGGATGAACTTGTCACAGAAGTCACTCATCCTGACCTGTCATCTTCCGACGCAGCCCCAGTCAGTAACTCGCGCAGCACCAATTCGTTAGCATTAACTTGAGTCAGCTTTGCCTTGGGAGCATTGGGTGCTTTAAATTAGAAGGGACAAAATTGATCCACGTGTTCCCTATTTAAACAACCTTGCATAACTAGTTAACCAATCCAAAAGTAGTGGCACCAAATGAAACCTGGAGTTTTATAAGTAAGGTGTAGTAATTGATATCTTCACTGCTAGTCCTCTCGCACGAAAGGAGAGGGGGAGGGGAAAGGGGGAACTAGGAGGGAAGATATCAATGCACTGAACTCAAAGTGCTCCGAATGTGTTACTACAGCTTTCGTTACAGTGCAGCGAAACACAGTGGACTATTCCTTAAATTATCTTCTGGGTGCTTTTGTAGTGCATGCACTTAACAAGGTGAACTGACCATACTGTTTTTTGCCACTCATATTCAGATGGAACGTGAAAAGTGTAGACACTGACATAACACAAGGATTCTCCAATAAGGAGACATCTCCAATAAGGACGTCACTGTTTACATTTTTCATGTTTTGTGTGGCAAGACAGAGCTTGGTCACTTCACCTTGTGTTGTGAATACACTACAAACACACCCAGAAGGTAAGCCTCATAACTTATTAAAGAACTGTGCAATGAAATCTAGTTCCACATCACACCCGGTATAATTATTATCTCCATCCTATTTTAAAACGTCTGAAATATCATGGGAAAAGACTAGTAGCCAATCAGAAAGCTAGCTGGCTCCGAGTTGCATACACACTCACGGTACATCACGTCAACACTACAAAGTAAAGACCATTATTCACAATGGTTTAATCAACCTAGAGTAGCCTACAGTAAACTGTTCATCTGTTTGGTGTAACAACTCACTTTTATGACAAGAGGAATACACTGGAATCTGATCTTGACGTTAGCTAGCAAGCTGACAAAAGAGCTAGTTTCCTAGAGCTATGCATTGTGCTCTGCACGTTTTCCCTTGAGGTATTTTGTCCACGTTAGTGATATTGCAACCTATCACATTTTGGTGTGCCATCGGTATGCAAACAGCTATCTATACAATAAAATGAAAATCAGCTTAGCAAATTGCGATGTTTGGGCTTGCAGCTGGTGACCATAATGATAGCCTTATCCCGGGTGTTGTGTGGAACTTGATTTCATTGCACAGTTTAATGAGTCATGAGGCTTATCTGGGTGCTTTTGTGACATGAAAAACGATTATACTGTGTATTTATGTGACCAACTACACAGCGGACTTTCGGAAACAAAACTGTTTTGTTTCAGTTGATGCAATGTCTCATTGTCTGAAAATAGTCTGGATAAAGACATTCAGTGGCACACTGTTTTAAGAGCATTTCATACCAGGCCAAATCTTCAATTAGCTAAATAAATTGAGACCATAACCCACCATAGCCAATAGGCCTATGTTGTATAACACGTTTCGGCCAAGATGAGAGGTTTCATGCCAGGAATTTCGCATTGTACCCGAATAGAGAATGCTGTTATCTCAGCTCTTTTTGCCGCCCAGCATTTTGGCGCATGCGCAGCATTGCGCACAAACGTGTTTACAAGATTCGCCTAAAAGTAGGTTAGTAAAAGTAAGTTAATCAGTGTGATCCTGATCTCTGTCGTACCAACCTTAACTTACCTAAATGACTAAATATTTGGAAAGTGCAACATCAGTTATGGGATTGTGTGTGACTGAAAGGCAACACTGAGTGTGGGAAATGGTGTGTGTATGAAAATCTGTGTGAGGATTTGTGTGAGTGTGTGCGTGTGCGTGTGTGACACAGAAAAGTTGAAGCTAAGGTGCAATGAGAGGAGAGTTAAACACTGGTCCTCCACTGGCACATGTGAAAATGGGATCCAAATATGGGCATAACAAGGGAGAATAACGAATCAGGTTGTGTGTGGGTGTGCGCATGCACACATACTTTGACAGAGTCAGGAGGAAGAGAGACAAGGACAACACAAGAAGTAAGCACAAAGAAGCACAATTAAGTAAGCTAGTTAAGTTAATTAGTGTAAATTCGAACTCAACCAACCCTTAATTCTTTAACAAACCAATCTTAAATAGCCAGACCAGGCCTACATGTGTGGAAAGGAGACCAATTACAGGATTATGTGTGACTGAAGGCCAGGGCTAAAACCAGACTACATGTTTGGTTAGTTAAATACCAATTGTGTGTTTGTGCGTCACTGGTGTAATGCAAGTACTTTAGGGCCTCCTGCAAGCTACCAAGAATGGGCCCCAGTACGAAAAAAGAGGGCCTAATATTATGTGGAGAGGGCCCATTTCTTCAAGTCAAGGGCTCATGTGGGGCCCCCTGCCCCGCGGGGGGTGCGGGGGTATACTTTACACCCCTGGTGTGCATGCATCTGTGTATGTGCGTGCATGCATGTGCAACACTGAGTGTGGGTCATGGTGTGTGCATTTACAGGCCTGCCGATTGACTTGGTTCCCCAATGGGAATTTGCATTGCAACCAAGTAAGCTGCTAACTTAGTTAGCAACAATTTTGTCGAGAAGTTGAAGTGGGCCTGTCGTTGGCTGAGACAGTTCTGTCTTTCTATTTCTTTCAGCATGGCTTGGTAAATCTGTTGGCTCAATAAATTATTGTGAATGGCTACCCCTCTCGTCTGTCCCTGTTTTGTCATGGTTTTGAGCCAGGCCGTGCAGAAGAGACAGGAGGAATAGAGGCAGGTAGGAGCACTTTAAGTTAAGTAAAGTAAGTAAAGTAAGTTAATTGCTAAGTAGTTAGTAAGTCAGTTAGTAAATTAATTGGTAAAGTGAGTAAATTAGTGTGAACCTGATTTCTGCCAAACCAACGTTATTTTAGCTAAATGACTAAATGACTAAAAGTACAACACCAATTGTGGGATTGTGTGTGACTGAAGTTCATGTGCCGCACAGAGAAGGAGATGGCGTGTGTATGAAAAGAAAATAATTTGGTAACACTTTCTATGAAGCCCATATCTATAGCGCATTATGAGCACATTACATTATTGCATTTGGCACACACTTTATAACCAAAGCGACTTTCAATAGCATCACTAGCAAATAACAAATTAAAATGCACATCATAATCATAGTGCATTATGACTACACTCATAATGCTTCATGATGGAGTACATAAACAGTCATGAATAACTATAAATCTAGCTTATAATGCATTATACATCTTTGGGTGTCTTGAGTGCTTGTGAATGGTTATAAACTACACGCAGTGAAGGGGCTTATAATACATTATAACTGTCATAATGCACTATGATTAATTATGATGCACATGAAAAGTTATTATAAATGCGCTCATAATGCGCTATAGATATGGGCTTCATAGAAAGTGTTACCAATAATTTCTTATTGAGGTTGTGTGTGTGTGTGTGTGTGTGTGTGTGTGTGGGACAGCATAATGAATCAAGTTGTGTGTGTGTGCACACTTTTACAGAGACAGCAGGACGAGAGACAGGAAGGAGCACAACAAGTAAGTTAGTTAAGTTGATTAGTGTCAATTTGAACTCAACTGAACCTTAATTCTCTGATGAACCAACCGTTAAGTGATCCCTTAAAGGCATTTTTGACATATGACCCTATTTCCAGTTAGGGACTGTTCGTAATTTACCGGGGGGGGGAGGGCTGGTGCGTAGGGGGGGAGGGCCATGATGAAAAAAAATGAGGTGGAGGGGAGGGCCATGGCAAAAAAAATCGGAGTTAGGGGGAGGGCCATGGGAAAAAAACGAATTTATTTTATTTTATTTTTATTTATTTTTTTAAACAATAATAAAACATGCTCTGAAACACATCGCTTTGCGATGCACGGTCCCGGTGCATATAGCACTGAAGCGTGTATCTGTAGTCAAAAAACTATCAGGTGCAGCTACTGTAGGCCTATACCCGCGCTGACTCTCTTTCACTGTAGGATTGCTAGTGCTACGGAGGAACATTGAGCATCATAGAAAATGCCCGTGAGCAAATATCAAACTAGCTGAGTTGAACTATATGAGCTAAACAGTTTGGGAAGTTTTGACAACGAATTGGATGGGCATTTCCAGAGGAATTTTGGAGAGGTGTTGTAGTCAACTGGTGGTCACAGCCTCTGGTAAGTCATGATTTTATTTATTGGCACCGCCGTGTGCTTTACATTTGTGTTCAAAGAACTTTTAGACCCCAACCAGACCGGAAAGAACAGTAGGCCTACCTAGGCCTAGACGTACTTTGGTAGAACGGTGCAGTGACGCGAGTTTGTTTTGTTAGCTTGTGGTGTCAAGGTAGTAATAAAAGTGGTATTAACGGCGATGTGTTGGCCATGCATCATAAGGTCTTGAAACCATTGGAGGAGCTAACTTGTTGTGAAGAGAAGTCTCATCACTTTGGTGAACAAAAACGGACCGAGGAATTATGTAGGCCTACATTTAAAGCGTGACGGGAGAAGGGAATGTCACCAAAGTTGTGCATCGTGTCAGGTACTTTTGTTTCTTGCTGTGGAGATTGGATTCGTAGAAGCGTGTATTGGTATGCTAGGTCTTGCCTGTTGCTGGTGAAGTAGTCTAGCCTAGCCTCGGAGTTGGCTATGGGGTGAATCTGAAGGAGAGCACAGCCGATGTGCCTGGCTTGTCTATCATCACAGTTGTCAAAGTTGAATTGCCGCGGTGTGTGGCTGTGCTATTGTTGGATGTTTTGGAATGTTGTACTGGTTCTGTTTTGGCAATTTGTTCCTTTTGCCTCTTGCTGCTGATTTGACCACCATAGCACCACCTATTAATGCGTCTTAATGGCCTACGTTAAATGCAAACTAAAGGTGGCTTTCTCACTCTGCCTGTATCAATAGCCAGCAATGGCTCGAGCTGCTTTGGCGCTTAGCCTACTTCTTGCTCCGATCACATCCCGAACTCTTTGGCCGTCAGAGTGTAGAACTAATTGCATTCGGGAAGGTAGAGCTATGTGTGTGTGCGTGCGTGCTTTTATGCGCGGTCTGGGAGACAGGACAGGGGTCCTGATCGAGATGCACCTGATCCACAGTCGCAATTGCAAGAAAATCTAAATTATTTGAAAGCCCGGTCACCTCTCACGAGTGCATCGCATAGCCTAGTCAAAGCATTTCTTCTAATTTCACACATTGCACACTGCCCATGCTGAAGAGACAAACTGTCAAGGCAGCGCGATTTGCTCGTGAACGCGCCCTCACCTCCACATCAGGTGCGCGTTTCACTTCCGCAAGAAGAACTTAATAATGTCAAAGTGAGATGTTAAAGAAAAAGTTATTCAGATGTGATTCGCCATTCCTCACCCTAAAATTGATTAGAACGCAGGAAATTGCATCTAAAAACCAGATTTTTTTTCACATCACCCCCTGGTCAAAACCAGTTCCTGCGTCCCTGGCTTCGCTATTGTGCTGAACATGTAAAACGTACCTTGTGAAAGGCGCTGCTTGTCGAGCAGGGAAATATTGAAGCTGGGGAAACTCTCTCCACTTTGTAGTTTACAGTAGTAACAACTCGGACATTGGTATTGAAATGGAAGTTTTTATTATCATTATTATTATTATTATTATTATTATTATTATTACTATTATTATTATTATTATTATTATTTTTACTTAACACGTAAAAAATAGTGAAGGCAATTTGTCTTGGTGACAGTGGAGTTAAAAGGCATCCCATGCAGCCGCAGAGGTAGATTCTAGCGGATTAGGTATCCACTGATATCGATAGCACATACTAGGCCTAGTGCAGACAACCGCCCTTGATGTAGGCTATACTCTGGCTGTTCTCATGATGGTTGTTCATCTACCAGTTTTACATAATTATTTTTTACCTGTAGGGGGAGGGCCATGGGAAAACAAAATTGAAATGGGGGGAGGGCCATGGGGAAAAAAATTGAGGTGGAGGGGGGGGCCATGATTTTTTTTTTTGACCGGACTTCCAGCGCACCAGCCCTCCCCCCCCGGTAAATAACGTACAGTCCCTTAGTCAGAGTCTTGTAGACTTGTGGAGATACTATTTTTGATATTCCAAGCAGTCCTTGAAATTTCAGAGGTCGTTGGTGCTAGGCTAGTGCAACTTTTTGGTAGCCTCTCATTAAAATGGTGTTAAACACAGTCCACAAAGAGCCAGAAGCAAATTAATTAACTATGCTAGACAGTCAATATGAATGTCGGTATCGATGGAATGATTTTATTGATAAACTCACTTGTAGTTATACAGTATCTGAGCAGCAGCAGCAGCGGACTTTCTTTTTGACAGCTGGGTGAAGTTCCGTTCTTTCAGGATCTTACGGTGGAAAGTAGGGAAAACTTTTTGGTTCCCATCTTGGTATTTGTATACCAACTGTGGTATTATGCACAATGATTGACCATGTTGGTTTTTAATCCATCAATCACAATGCAGTGGAGCTACTACAAGTCTTTGCCTATTCCCTGTTGATGTGAGTTGGTTAGGCTACATTACAGCTGACTACAGCACAGTACAATTCTGCTGCTGCTGTAAAAAATAGTCCCTCAACATGTGACAATTAACCCTTAAAAATTTAGGAAATTGTATTTCAGACTGATTTTTAAAACTTAGATATATCTGAGTTACAACACATTTTGATGACTTTTTCATATTGTAACACCAGGTGAAAGGGTGGTCCTCTTCAACAATGACTAATTCAGGTGTGCTGAAAATGTCCTGCTAAACCTATAAACCAGTGTGTGTGTGTGTGTGTGTGTGTGTGTGTGTGTGTGTGTGTGTGTGTGTGTGTGTGTGTGTGTGTGTGTGTGTGTGTGTGTGTGTGTGTGCGTGCGTGCGCGTGCGTGTGCGTGTGTGTGCGCGCCACAGTACACAGTAAGGTGCAATCAGTGGCGAGTTCAACCCCACTCCTCTGGCGCATGTGGAAATGGGATCCAAGTCTGGACAAAACAAGGGCTACCATGCAGCATATGAATCAGGGTAGCCTATATGTGTTTAGTGCGTGTGCGTATGCTTTTAAAGAGACAGGAGGAAGAGAAAGGGAGAAGCACAAGAAGTAAGTTAGTTAAGTTGATTAGTGTCTGAATAAGCTGATCTCAAGCAGAACAACCTTAATTATCTTATGAAGCAACCTTTTAGGTACATGTTTAGAACACACACCAATTATAAGATTGTTAGGCTAAAACCACACTAAAACAGCAGTTAGCCAGATTAGTTACAGTACGTCACATTACAAGCTAACACATTTATCCAAAGCGAATTACATTACAGGGTATTGGCTACAGTCCCTGGAGCAAATCTGGGGTTAGGTTTCTTGCTCAAGGGCACTTCAGCCATGGAGGGAGGAAATGATTGGCAAAGGTGAGGATCGAACCTGAAACTCTGTGATCTACAGTCCATTGCCCTAACCATTACAGCATGGCTACCCCAACAGTTTAATTAGCAATTTTAACCAATCGCATCAGGTAATACTGTGTCCAAATAACCTATTAGTCAGATTAACCATTTAGAGTGAAATTCCTGTCTGATGACACACAACCAAGACATTTGTTCTCTTTAAATATTACCATACACATAATCACAAATAGGCTACTGTACATATTCATCATGTTCAGAGACAAAAAAAGCATAAACATACAAATCCTTACCCCTATCTCTGAAACCACTCCTAACACTATTATCGAGTTCCACTGATGGAACAGCTAATGTTTAGAGGCTGTCTTAGATAAATGACTAAAAGTACATGACTAATCATGGGATTGTGTGTGAATGAATGAAGGGCATGGCATGTGCAGATGATGTGGGTTTGAAAAAACTCCTATGAAATCTGGCTTGTGCTATGATAAACTTCTATCTGTCAATCCAAATAAAACTGTGAGATAAAAACTGAAGAAATAAACTGTGTGTGGGTGTGTGTGTGACTGTGAGCGTGCGTGCGTACGTGCGTACATGCTTTGCAGGAGGAACCAGGAGGACAAGAAACAGGGACAATTGGTAATTCAGTTAAGGAATTAGTGTGAACTTGAACTCTGCTGAACCAACCAATTTAGCCTGATCAAATGTTTGGAAAGAACAACACCAATTATGGGATATGGGACACAATTGGATATGGGACACAACACCTTACTGTAAAAAGTACCGTCCAAACACACTGGCCGCACTAAGGGCGCCAACAGCGGCCCTTGGCCTTGTATAGATTGGCTACAAAAGAGACAAAATTGTGTGTGTGTGTGTGTGTGTGTGTGTGTGTGTGTGTGTGTGTGTGTGTGTGTGTGTGTGTGTGTGTGTGCGTGCGTGCGTGCGTGCGTGCGTGCGTGCGTGCGCGCATGTGCTTTTACAGAGACAGCAGGAAGAGAGGCAGGGAGAAGCACAATAAGTAAGTTAGTTAAGTTGATTAGTGTCAATTTGAACTCAACTGAACTAACCTTAATTCTCTGATGAACCAACATTAAATTGCCCAGACTACATGTTTTGAAAAGCAACCCAATTATTGTATTGTGAAAGGCACACTAAAACAACACTAAAAACAGATGAATTACATTACATTACAAGCTGACACATTTATCCAAAGTGACTCAGATATATCAGGGTATTGGCTACAGGCCCTGGAGCAGTGTGGAGATAGGTGCCTTGCGTAGCCCCTTAATGCACGTCGTAACTCCAGTGGCACGCTGTAATAATCATTGCAATAGCACTATGATACTATGACACAACTCAGGCAAATGTACCGTAAAAAGCCGTGTTTTAAGGGGTTAAGGGCACTTCAACCATGGAGGGAGGAAGGTATTGATAAGGGTAGGGTTTGAACCTGGAACCAGCAATCAGTCCAATGCCCTAAGCTGCCCCAACAGTTAGTTGACTTAACCAGGAAATTGTATCTAGTAGTTGCATCATTTAATACTGTTTGTGTACAAATTACCTATTAGTCAGATTAACCTATTAGACTTGAGTAAAACGTTCAGTCTAATTTAGTTAACAGCCTAACAAATTTTGGCTTTTGATTGGCTAACTTGTAATGTGTATTAACCAATTTGACTAATCTTTGTCAGTCAAAGGTCAATCTTCAGTGATTGACAAAATCATTCGTTTGAGCTGTTGTAACCAATTTGATGATCTAATGTGTCCGACTTCCATATTGGTTACATTTTCAACCAATCTCACAGTTGCATAATTCACCATTTTTACTATGCTGTATAAACAAACAGCAAGACATAACTTGACAGTTTCTCTTTAGGTGTGTGTGTGTGTGTGTGTGTGTGTGTGTGTGTGTGTGTGTGTGTGTGTGTGTGTGTGTGTGTGTGTGTGTGTGTGTGTGTGTGTGTGTGTGTGTGTGTGTGTGTGTGTGTGCATGCATGCGTGTGTTGAAGAGGAGGTCACAAGAGAAAGAGACAAGGTGGAACACACTAAGTCGGTTAGTAAAGTAAATTAACCCATTTAAGCCTGATGCTGCACTTGGAACATCACACATACAGCATTCAGGGTCATGACACTTCAGAATTTTTAGTAAAATGTGGACATGTTAGAGCTGAACGAGGGGTATAAGGGCTTAGGCATCTAGTAGGTGTATTTTGCAAGTGCCTTAGGCTAAAATGGGTTAATTATGTGCACATCAACCAAATTCATTTTAACCCAGTAAGACATGGCCCCTGCGGTAATAAGCTGTTACCAGAATGGCAGTGACCAATTTGTACTGTATTATTATAGGCCCTGTGCATTGCCATAGTGATGTAGTACTATGGTAGTAACACTTTTGAAGCGACTATAATAGTAGGCCTATTCCACTGGTGGAACTGCATGTGTTAAGACGCTACCGTAGATGAATGACTGAAAGTGCAAGACCAATTATGGGATTGTGTGTGAAGGAATGGAGAGAGAGAGAGAGAGAGAGAGAGAGAGAGAGAGAGAGAGAGAGAGAGTGTGTGCGTGTGAGTGTGCGTGTGCGTGTGTTCGTGTGTGCTGGGCTTGGGACGAGTCGATTCACGGATACTCATTAGCTGAGGTGTAGGGTAGGTGTGTTTATTTCATCAGACTGAGATTGAGTTCTACCACATTTCTTTAATAAATGTTAATAAACGGTGCTCTAACCAATGTTCTTACATCTCAGTCGGTACTCTGAGGAAATGAAACAGACTACGACTTGATTCTACCACTATCCCAGTGTTACAGCATAAACAAAGCCACTACTGTCACTCTTGCTCCTTGTTCGAGTTGTCGAGACAACAGCGGCGTGAATGTAACTTTTTAGTTACATTTGAATTAATAATGGTGCAAGGAAATGAAGTTCATCCAATTCATCAAGGCACTGTTGGAAGCAGTTGAAGGGAGAAGGCAATGACTTTGGCTGAAACGTAAGGACACCAGCTGGACATGGCAGCCAGGGATGATACAGACACAAATTGCGGTCTTGGTGCTAAGTTCATCAAATGCTCTCTAACGGCTCTTCTTATGGGCCCAATCAGACATTGAGATTGCATGTCCAGTGTTACTGCACTTCCCATGCAAGACTCGTCTTGGTAGGGGTGGTAAGAGATAACGCTGTGTGCTCTCTTGAGTACTTCCATGCTGGTGATACAATGAGTACTTCAGGGATGCCTGAGGTTTACTGATGAGCCAGCAGCGGCGTGACACTTGGCTGTGTGGAATGTGGGTTAAACACACCAGCCTTTTCCATGCAAATTTCCAAATCGTTTCAATAAATCTGTACATTTTGTTCAATATGGAACTGTACAATGTCCCAAACACAAAGTGTGGTCTTGGTGCTGAGCTCAACAAATGCTCTCTCTGTACTGTTATACCTTTATTTTTGACAGGACAGCGGAGGAAAGACAGGAAATGAGTGGGGGGAGAGAGACAGGGAAGGATCTGCAAATGACCCCGGCCGGAATCGAACCCGGCGTAGTAACCCAGTACCCTACCGTTCGGCCACGGCAGGGCCAAAAACTTCTGCTTATAGGCCTGATCGGGAATTGAGATTGCCTGTCTAGTGTTACTGCAATACCCATGCACAACTCTTCGTGGTAAGCGTGGAAAGAGATAAGGCTGTGTGCTCTCTGGAATACCATGCTGGTGATATTTAATGGTTCCTCTGTAGGTTATACGCAAACAAGCAACAGACTCAGGAACTACATGTAGGCTACTTCAAGACGTCATATTTATATAGTTATTCTTGCACTGATACACCAAAGCTCTGCGACCCACCCCTCTCCCCTCTGAGGCCCCCTTTTGGGTCCTGACCCACCAGTTAAGAAACACTGCACTAGATTATTGACACACACACTCACACTCACACACAATCTCTCCCCTCCGCAGCCCCATTTTGGGTCCCGACCCACCAGTTAGACTAGCACTAGATTATGAAAGCTATCAAGCAAAGGTCTTTCTACAAGAGACAGACATAGCAATGGATTGTTCTGCATTATCCAGGTTAAGGCAATGTAACACTTTGCAGAGAAAGAGGCAGGAAGGAGACACAAGGAGAGCACAATAAGTAAGTTAGTTCAGTTAGTTAAGTTGATTAGTGCAAATTTGGACTCCGCTGAACCAACCTTAATTTAGCCAATTATGGGATTTTGTGTTGCTATAGGGCATGTTCAGTACTGACTGTGACAGTATGTTGTGTGTGTGTGTGTGTGTGTGTGTGTGTGTGTGTGTGTGTGTGTGTGTGTGTGTGTGTGTGTGTGTGTGTGTGTGTGTGTGTGTGTGTGTGTGTGTGTGTGTGTGTGTGTGTGTGTGTGTGTCTAGAGGACTGGGCACCAGTGTTCACCTTGCCTTGTGGCCCTGGCCCAGTTTGATGAGGTGTTGGTGAGGTAGTGGCAGTGTGTGTGTGTGTTTGGTAAGTGGCCATGGAATGTTCCAAATGGCGAGCTAAGCTTGTGGCGACTTTGTAAAGCGTGGTGTGGTGGGGCATGTTGGACAGGCATGATGTGGCATGGCATGGTGTGGCTGTGGCATAGTGTGACGGGCTGGACTCGTATGAGATGGTGTGGTGTGGTGTGGTATGGCAGGTTGGGCTGTTACTTTCCTCATGTCTCTTTCCTATGAACCAGACTGCTTGTAGCCCCCGGTACAATGGAAAACACACATTTCCCGGCACATTTGAGCATCAGGAATGACACCTTGCACAGGTGTAAGCTAACTCTTCTGTATAATGGGAATCAACACATATTATTAGCTGAACAAGTATGCATGTGTCGCGCACACACACACACACACACACACACACACACACACGCACACGCACACGCACGCGCACACGCACGCGCACACGCACAAGCACACGCACACACACACACACACACACACACCCTCTATACCCCTGGTATTTCCCCAAAAGCACACAGCATCTCACACCCCAAGCGCGCACACACACACACACACACTCACTCACACACAATCTCTCCCCTCTGCGGCCCCCTTTTGGGACCTGACCCACCAGTTAAGAAACACTGCACTAGATTATGAAAGCTATCAAGCAAAGTAGAAAACCAAGGTCTTTCTACAAGAGACAGACATAGCAATGGATTGTTCTGCATTATGCAAGTTAAGGTAATGTAACGGTTTGAAAAAGAAAGAGGCAGGAAGGAGACACAAGGAGAGCACAATAAGTAAGTTAGTTCAGTTAGTTAAGTTCATTAGGGCAAATTTGGACTCCGCTGAACCAACCTTAATTTAGCCAATTATGGGATTTTGTGTTCCTGTAGGGCATGTGCAGCACTGACTATGAGACATGGTGTGTGTATGTTCTGTGTGTGTGGGTGTCTACGCGCACCTGCGTTTGTGTGGGTGTGTGTGTTTTGGGGAGGGCTGGTACCCAGAGGAAGTGGGCCAGAATTCACTGTTCCACAAACGCCTTCCCCCTTAGCAACGGTTGCTTTGTCATTCAAGCCCGCCCGTCTTACAGGTTCTCAGTATCGGTATGAGTAGTATGAATGGAGTAGTATGAATGGAGTGCCAACCCTTGTTAATTTCGGCTCTGAAGAAGACGCTGGAGAAGGCTTATGCCGAAACGTCTGTCTGTCATGCAAACCCACTAGATTAAACTACAAGAATTACACCCGAGAGTGCGGCACTCACTCACACTCACACACAATCTCTTCCCTAGACCCAGAAGCACACACACCCACACCCACCATCTCTGACCTCAACCCAAGCCCCCCCCGCCCACATCCAAAAGCCCCATACATGCTGTCTGGTAGAGCTTGCCAGAGCAGCAGGAACAGCACGCACACACACACACACACACACACACACACACAAACTCTCTGTCTTTCTGTCTTTCCTCACCCTGACCTGCCTCAAAAAGTGTCAACAGGGTGCATTTTAAGAAATAAGAAGCTGCCCTGCCGTGGCCTAACAGTAGGGCACTGGGTTACTACGCCTGCGACCCGGGTTGGATTTCGGCCCGGGTCATTTGCCGATCCTCCTCCTCCTCTCTTTCCCAGTCACCATCTCCAACTGTCCTATTAAAAAAAGGCAAAAAAAAAAGAAATGAGATGCAAAAATAAGCACTTACGCATTTACGCCACTCAAGCAAGCAAACATGATGAGATCAATATTTTCTTTGCCAAAAAGTGAGAGACTTGATCTTAGCCCATTTCATGAAGTGATGATAATCAATATTGATATATATACAAGAATACATCTCCACTTAAAAGCAGTGTGTGTAGGCCTACTGAAATTCATCTAGCACGTAATGGCCATTAGTCAAATGTGAGTCCTTGTCAACATATTAATACCCCTTCTCGACATATAATTCACAATTAAGAGATAATGGCACCAGCTCAGTTTAAGCATGGTGGTAAGATCCTGTTACACAGGGAAGTGTAGAGGGGTTGAATTCTTCAAACCAGTGGTGCATTTCTCAAAAGAGAAGTTGTTAGCCTGTTAGCAACTTCGGTAGTTGGCAATGGGAAAATGCATTGAAAACAACAAAGTAGCTAATGTAGTAAGCAACTTCGGTTTCGAGAAATGCACCCTTGGCTGGTTTGTTTCTTTCCAAAATCCTCAACTTGAACAAATCCTCAGTCAGATGCTATTCCCGTTGATGATCGGCATCACTGTCTCCCTGCTCACCTAAAAATAATACAGAGCTACAAATACATGGATCAAATACATTAGTTCTACCCAATTCCACACACACTTAAAGCAAATCCTGCTGCCGTGTAAATACACAAGGGTACACTAATCTTTGTCCTGCCAGGGCCTTGGCCGTTAGATTGCAGTGAATGAAGACTTGTACCAATACCACTAAAATATGAATATGGTGGGTTTGGACATTGAAGAAAAACTAAATGTTGAGTTATTGACATTTAATTGCAAGAAGATTGTAAAAAAAATACATTTTTGAAAGCTCATTTACATTCCTTGCAGGCACCACAATAGTGGGTACTGCACATACAGTGGAAGAACTATGGGTCTTGAGGCTGTGTGCAAACCTGAGCTCGTGTTCCGAATTGCTTGGTAACTGCAATGACGGCTGGGCAGCAACAGCAGCAAGGGCAGGGGCGGCAGCAGGGTCAGAACTGGGGACTGGGGCACGGGCAGTCAAGACCCACAGGGTGTAAAATGAATGTTAATCTTGTAGCACCGAGAGGTAAAATCCCATTGAGCTGATGCTTTCGAAGACAAAAAATCTCCGACAGTCACTCTGAACTGTAGGTTCTGGAGAGAGAGAGAGAGAGAGAGAGAGAGAGAGAGAGAGAGAGAGAGAGAGAGAGAGAGAGAGAGAGAGAGAGAGAGAGAGAGAGAGAGAGAGAGAGAGAGAGAGAGCTAATGGGGCTAATTTACAGCCTTAAGGACTATAACAAGCTGAGTTGAGCCATTTGTGACTGGGTTGGTATGCCACCAGAAAAGCATCGCACTCCTCAGTACATCCCATGTTTGGGAAGAACCTGGTGCTAATTCACTCAGACACACACACACACACACACACACACACACACACACACACACACACACACACACACACACACACACACACACACACACACACACACACACAGGGGGGAAAAACTGTTTACAGGTTTACCATTTAATTAACAAGTTAACTGGTTAACAGGTTTAGGGCTAATGGAAAAACTCTAATCAATGGTCCAATACACTAATCAATTAAAAATGGCTTGCTGCCAGTAACAAACGCTTTGAGGCCAGTCAGAGCTTAAAGCCAGTCTTCAGCGCTTATCGTACTCGACCTACACTATATCTGCTGTCTTCAGTATAGTCAACTATAAAACATTTCTTACTTCTATTAGGATGATAGCCCCCTCTAACTCAGATTCTAGGGTAATGTGGGGCCCCAAGCGAAAATTCAAAAGAATGAACATTTGAAACACAATTGCCACTACCGTAGTAAAGTGTGAACTGTTATTTGCTATATAGGGTCTTGGGGGCCCCAAGCGGCTGCCTGCCTAGCCTGGCGACAAGATGCACCTCTGACTGTATGCATTAAAGTATGCAACCAAGCCTCCCAAGCCCTAGGCCTCGACAAGTCTGGGGTGCATTTCTTGAAACCATAGTTGCTAACTGCCTATGTTGGCTATTTTGCTGTTTGCAAAGCAATTTCCCATTGGCAACTACCCTGGCTACCAACTATGCTTTCGAGAAACGCACCCCAGAGTTGCTTTGTTGGCCAGTGTGGTCTGCAGTCTTTCTCCAAACAGGGTCTAAGGCTGGGAAAATGCCCAAGGACATAGCCTTTTACATTTTTTCCTCAAAATCTTTTTTTATTATTTCGCATTTATGTTACATTTCTGCAAGGAATTATGATATTTACACTTTATTTCAAACACAACAGACTCAGACTCAGAGTACCCTTCAACCTAGCCTGATTGATTTTCATCGACTTTCAGATCTCGTACCGAGATTCCTGTCTGACCAAGAAGATAACCAATAGCGTTTCCAAACAGCATGGTTAACCCACCTCCCTCGGTTTGCAATTGGTCGGTGCCAGAAAGGGCCGCGCCAAAGTTTAAACCAAACATTTTCGTAGTCCCAATAGAACGTCTCTGCTTAAACCACGTCACTGCCTTGAATACGCCTCTACCCAGGGCTGTCAGAGATGCTCAAAGTCGATTGGTTGATTGGTTGATTGACAAAGTAGGTGGAGTCCCCCAGCATGGCGGAGCTCAGAAAGTACATGAAGAAGCTTTTTTCCTGAGAAATTTTGCAGTGCCGAAAGTGTTGCGTCATTAGGAGGGTAACTGGGTAACTTCAACCAGCATCAGTATCTTTTAAGTTGAGTTAGGGGAATGGTGACATGAAGACATGGAGAGCCAGTGAAGGAGGAAGAGAGAAGAGTTAATTTACTGCTGTTCAACCCACAGACCTATCATGCCAGTTGAGATACTTCAAAGATATACCGTTTCTACTTACCAGCAATAACAATTCATCGTGTGGAAAGTGTGAATGAGGACATGCAAGCCTGAAGTGTGCATTAGTGCATGTGTTGTGTGCATGTGTGTGTATTACAGGATATAGTATTGCATTTTGAAACTGTGTGTGCGTGCGCATGTGCAAAGGTTGTTGTTAGACGGTCGACTCAGCTCAGACACAGCAGGGTCAGCAGCAGTGGACCCAATACCATACAGTACGTGGACAGCACGCCTGAGTGAGAGAGAGAGAGAGAGAGAGAGAGAGAGAGAGAGAGAGAGAGAGAGAGAGAGAGAGAGAGAGAGAGGGAGAGAGAGAGAGAGAGAGAGAGACAGACAGACAGACAGACAGAGCCAGACACAAACTCTCTCTCACAGAGACCAGGGCTATTCAGTTTTCAGAATTTCATTTGTGCCACATTTCGAAAGCCAATAATTTAGGCCATCACTAGCACGTGGTATAATGACACTCTTCAGATAACTTTCAACATGGTCTTCTAATCCACAGCCGGGGCCATGTCTGGGCTGCATATGGGCCATCTCTGGGCCACATGTGGCCCTCAGGCCGTCAATTGAATAGGCATGCTGTAGAGGTAAGTCACCTTTCATTAGTGCGCTGTCTGAAATTAGAATTCAGTAGCCTATGTATGCATACATCTTCGTTCTCGCTGGAGAACGGGCTTCTCGTGATCATGGGTTTCTTGCAAGAGAACCGCTGTCCCCGAGGTGAACCATCATAAAAGTGCTTTACGGGGTCGCTGGACCACTGCACTCGATGAGTGTAAGTTAAAAGCAAATAGCAAAATAGCATATTGGGCAAGGTCGCTGGCCATGGTGCTGAAATTACTGCCAAGCCCAATGTTGGCTGTGTTTAAAAAAAAAAATGATTCTTGGACTTGGGAGGACGGTGCTTCAACGGAGAGCTTGGACAATACCCGCGCCCGCGAATGTGTGTGAGGTCTCAGCGGACATCCCCAGACCAGTTATTGGGAGAGCGAGCAGAACCGAGGAGACGCGAGGTCGGAATCCTGGATAAAATGATCGAGATGACGAAGATAGGGGGTGATCGGGGCGGATGGTGGGTACAAGCGAGAAAGCGAGTTTCTGTCTTGGAGCAGGTGAGAAGGGAATAAATGCGTTGTAGATAATTGAAGGGCGTGCCAGCTGTCATTGCACTTACAAATCCGTCGAATGATGGCTGAACGGAGAATGAGAATCAGGTGGGCAGGTAGGTATGTCTGTATTAACGCGCAGAAAATAGACAAATGACAGACAAGCAGAGAATAGAGTGCAGGTGTTAATTTAGACCAGTCAAATTTCATTACGCTTCTACCCAA
>NC_085860.1:5076651-5101651 GCF_034702125.1 Engraulis encrasicolus
AATGCTTGTGCTAGTGTCAAAGACTATGGCTTTTCTGACCATTACTGCATTTTTTCTGATGTTTCTATGTACCCTCATGTTCAAAGGGAATCTGTTACAGTCAAAAAACGTATAATCAACTGTGAGACAGCCTCACTCTTTCAGCAAGCACTTTCAGAGATCCAAAGTCAAACTTCAGAGAATGCTGATGATCTCATGGTTAATTTTAATGCAAGGATGACCCATATTATGGATGTTATTGCCCCTGAAAAAATCTAAACAGTGGGACATAAAAAAGCCCCTTGGAGAATTAATCCCACAGTTATATTGCTAAAGCAAGAATGCAGGAGGGCTGAAAGACAGTGGCGTAAATCCAAACTTGAAGTCCACTACCAAATCTATAAACACACACTCTCGAAATACAACCAAGAAATTTCTAAAGGTAGACAATCTTTTTTCTCCGACATAATTAACAGAAATATTAATAATGCACGCGTCCTGTTTGGCACTGTGGAAAAGCTAGCAAGGCCCCCAAATAAAATGCCCTCTGAGTTCCTCTCAGTCAGCAAATGCAATGAGTTTGCATCCTTTTTCAAAGGTAAGATTGAAAAAATAAGTACAAACATACTCACACATGTGCAACCGACCCAAGATTCGGACCAACTTGTTACGGTGAAGTTAAATCCCAACCTCATGAGAAATTTTAATTTAGTTGATGTGGACATTCTTAATAGAACGGTACAAAGTCTTAGCTCCTCTACATCTGACTTAGATATTCTACCAACAGCCTTCTTCAAATCCATCTTACAACTAATATCACCAGATGTACTTCAGATCATCAACACCTCACTACAAACAGGCATATTCCCAGGCTGTCTGAAAGAAGCAGTTGTGAAACCCTTACTGAAAAAGAACAACCTGGATGCACTGGTACTAAACAACTATAGGCCCATATCCAATCTACCATTTATGGGTAAAATAATAGAGAAAATTGTTTTTAACCAATTAACTGCCTTTTTAATGTCTAATAGCTATTTTGATAAGTTTCAATCTGGTTTCCGTGCCTACCACAGCACTGAAACAGCTCTTATCAAAGTTATGAATGACATAAGATTAAATTCTGATGCTGGCAAATCATCCGTCTTGGTACTTCTTGATTTGAGTGCTGCTTTCGACACAGTTAATCATTCTATACTACTACATAGACTGGAACACTGGGTTGGCTTTACGGGCATAGTGATCGACTGGTTAAAATCGTACTTACAACAAAGACGTTTTTTTTGTCGCCATTGGAAGACATACTTCATCACCAATGTCTCTGGATTGTGGGGTCCCCCAGGGCTCCATTCTGGGACCACTACTGTTCAATCTGTATATGTTGCCACTGGGACACATTATCGAGAATAACTCCATAAATTACCATAGCTATGCGGATGATACCCAGCTCTACTTATCTATATCCCCCAATGACTACACCCCCCTTGAATCACTCTATCATTGCATGGACCAAATTAACAAATGGATGTCTCACAATTTCCTCCAGCTGAACACAGAAAAAACTGAAGTAATTATATTTGGGAAAAGAGAGGAGAGACAAAAGATTGCTACTATCCTTGAAACGAAGGGACTGAAACCAAGGGAAACAGTTAAAAATCTTGGGGTCCTCATTGACAGTGACCTAAATTTCAACAGTCACATGAAAGCTATTACTAAGTCTGCATTTTATCACATAAAAAACGTCTCTAAATTTAGGGGCCTGATGTCTAAACATGATCTGTAGTCCATGAGCCAGACCACCAATCGCAATCGAAAGGGTGGGCAAAGTCTTGTTGGTATTTTATTATTGCTATATATGTCCAGTTTATGAATTGGTATGATAACCTTTGCAGAACAGTAGCTTTATCATATTTATCATGCATGACTTATTTGAACCATTTTACACTAAAAACGCCTAGGCTAATTTGCTAATATCTTGATAAATTGAACATAAAAATGACTGTGAGGTAAATATATTTGTAGGAAAAGTTGTTATACAAAATTCTTAGGTAGTTCAAAGGGCATGTTACACATATTTCCCACTTAATTTAGTTCAGGCCCCATTTTCACTGACTTTTCATTTAAAAATGAGGGTTTATTTCTCAAGAGTGAAAAAAAACTTCTATGCATCACCACACAATTTTCCCAGTACATTACAATACAGGTGGGTTTTGTATTACAAGTTTCCTTAAAAGTTATCTTTCATTATCCAAACAAAGTGTAATGTACTTAAATGTGAACTAATTTACATACACACTCGAATTTGATATGTAGACAAAGACCTATTGGATAAAGCAGAGACAACACTTTTTACATCGACTAAGGGTGTTTGGAGAGGATAAAGTCACTTTTTGTACCATGCTGTTGTTGAGAGTGTACTACACTATACAATCCGGTGCCATGCACAGACATTTTTGGGGGCAGGTGCTCAAGGTGGGGGCGGGGGGCATGTGGAACTTCCAGTTTCCTTGCTATGTTAGAACAGGAGTGGGGGAGCCGTTTTCATTCGTGGGCCACTTCAAATTTTATAAAAGGCTGCACTATGAACACAAATCAGGATTTCCCCCTGCAGTTTAGGCCTATATTGAAGGTGGGCACCTTCACAACAGACCCCACCTCCTCTAGGTCCCCTGAAAACATAACTTAATTGTATTGCAAATTAAATTTCTAAGAGTTCTTTACAAAGCATGTCAAATTCCATGTGAAACTGCATAAGATTAAAATTACATCAGGGGCCGTAAACGGCCATTGAGACATAAGTTAGATTCCCCACCCTTGTATTATAAACTATATTATATCAGTGGGAATTGTCACATGCTTTTGATCTCAAGAATTTCTACCGTAGATGATCATGCCAATATGGAACACATAGTGACAAAATAACAAGAACTTTCAAAAAGGGCCTTTTTTTTGTCCAATACTGCGAAGGGGCAGGTGCTTTAGCACCACCAAGTCCGTTCCTAGATCTGTGCATGCCTATGATACAATCACTTGGGTTTGGGAATCCAACAGTAAAAGTAAAGTCCCAAATCAACAGACTGACCCGCTCTGCACTGGGATCACCCCACCTTCCAAGCAACATACTGAAGAGTCCAGAGAGAGCAGGCCAGTAATGGGGAATAACAGATTACATGTTTCACGATTACATTATTAACAATCAAAAAATTGAAGAGTTGCATTCCCTTACAGTTACTGCTTCAGTGTCTGGTAATTAAAGTACATTTACTATGTGAAAATAAGTGGTGGTTTCTAGATTCATATGTTATGCTATTCTCAAATTTTGATCATTCCACACATTACCAGAAACCCAGAGAAAACACATAATGTGCATGCGTGTTGGTGTGGCAGTGGCTGCGTGTCTGTGCCTGACAGATGGAGTTGACTCTATGATTCTGCTTGCATTGTCTCCTTCTGCTCAAATATCTACCTTCATATGGCTGTCCCTGCTGGTAACTCTTGTAATATCGTTTGAGTTTCCCAAAAACACTTAAGTAGTAATAAGTAGTACTTAAGTATGAGGCACCTTTTAGACAATAGCAGGGATAGACATCAATTCAAGTTTATACAATAGGCCTACCTTTTCTTGTACATGCATGCTTGAACATAACACATGTGTGAGGAAAAAAGGCCTATATACACTTTTAGTGGTGATGTGTATATTCCTGATATACTGACAAGGGGCCGCCTCATACTTAAGTTCTTTAACCTACAGTAATTGCATTTGCTGAAATTACTGTAATTGAGTACTTTGTTGAGTAACTTGTAATTTCCAAAGTAGTTATTAAAATGGGTGATTTTATTTTTACTCAAATTACAATTTGGCCCAAGTATTTTACTTATATCTATCTTGAGTACTGAGGAAGGCAAAATTGAAATAAAGGGGAACATCTGTCAGACATGAAGGGAAATTGTGTGTTATTACCATTTACCATAAATGATCTATTTTGGACTAATCTATTGGATGACTCTAGGGCCCGCCGGCCCAATACCATTAGTCCGACAGCCCATAGACGGTACACAATAGAGTTGCAAGCAACTGGCTGAGAATAGTAGAGCACACACCAGGGACTAGATCTGAGGGAGTAGCAACGCAGCCTGAAAACTGTTTTTTAGAAGATATACAAGACTTATTATTTATTAACAAAACTTATTCATGAATTTAATCTGGGAATTAAATGAAATCCACCAGACCATTTCCTTTGGTAGACTTCCCCGCCTTTGAAATTGAAGGTCCCAGACCCAAACACAATGAAATCCAGACCCCTAAATTCAGAGTAATGGGCTGTTGTATCAATGAGCTGACCCTCAGCCTGCAACTTTGCCACAACAGGGCACACAGAATTTTGTTGTCACGATCGAAGCCAGGTTTTTGGAAGATGGCATGTGTAGAGATAGACAGAGGTCACGAAGGGTGCTATTTAAGGAAAGCGATAGAAAGACATACTGAAAGTAACTAACTTCTACTCAAATTACATTTTTAAAGTATTTTTTAAAAACTTTTACTCAAGTACACTTTTAAAGAGCTAATTTTACTTCTACTTTGAGTAGAATTTGAACCAAGTAATGGTATTTTACTGTTTTTACTTAATTACATTCTTTAGTATTCTTTCTACCTCTGATGGCCTCCTACTGCAAATGAGCCTGGCAACAGGCCAATTCACTCTTGGCTGAAAACGCTCAACTACATTATAACAACATTGCTAACAATGCAGGAAGTCTTAGGTAACCGATTAAGTCTTGGCCATTACCATTTGGTGACAATAAGGTTATAACAGAGGGACTGCGTTACAACCTTAAAGCCAGCCGGTCGAGGTGCACCACATGACAGCCAGGGTACACCATGTGACAGTTTTCTTGAACTACTTGTACCCGGTGCGAATTTTCTAATGTAAGGGGGAAGAGGCTAGGGCTACAATAGAAAAATAATGTAAAGTAAATATAAAAAATAATCATAAAAACACAAAAGGACAGTGCAGGCCGTGGAAAGCACAGAGCCTTAAAGCTCACGATGAGATCAGAGGTCTTTCAAATAGTTTTTCATAAGCAGGGACAGGACTTGGAGCTGTTCATGGATGTATTCATGAAGCATTTAGGTGCCAACTCTACATAGCATCGACAAATATGTAGAACATACATACAACCTGCTACCTGCTTTTCTGCACTCAGCATGGAGAGTGTGAATCAAGCCAACTTCCACCATGTGAGGATTGCCTCCTCATGCATGCTATGTTTGCCAACTATCAGGCTGGCATCTTGAGAGCAAGTCTTCAGCAGCATCCACAAATCCCAAGAACACTTGACCATGGTTGGGCCAACTATGAAAATGACCAGCTCACTATACAGTGAATGCGGCAATCTCCAGCCCCTGAGGCAGTGCTACAACTGATGTCTTGCAAGTGCAGCCATCAATGTAAACTGCAGGATTGCCAATGTCTGAGAAGTAGCTCAAAATGCACAACCTCAACTTAAGACATGCGTATATCAGCATGAAGAGGTGGCATATTGTGGTGACATATTTCTGGAGTCAGATCTTGAGGACTGAAATAATGCTCTTTAGCTTATTTTAATATGCTTAATGTGTATTTGTTCATGGTGTTTGTTCATGTTATTCTTGCTATTGCAGGACAAGTTTAATAATAATAAAAAAAAAACGATTTCATATGTTGTCATTTTTATCACATTTTCTCATTCACATATAGCTTAGGTGATTCTATTAGGTCTATTGGTATGGTCTAACAACCTTTTTGGGGTCTTGGTTGAAGGGAAAGCATCTCTGAGGAAATGTAAGCACCCTGTGTGGTCAACAAACTGCATAATAACAAAGAACAACAATAGAGTTTTCACATTTCCGTTTTACTGGTCCACCATTTCAACGCATGATCTTTCACTAACTACCTCTTTGCAATGGTTATCATGCCATATTAATGTACAGTATATGGTTATCACTTGTTAGTATGTGTTTGTTCATTATATTTTTTGCTGTTGTTTTGCTGTTGGGGGTAAAAGTAAAAAAGTAAAAAAATGATAATAATAATAAAAAAATCTGATTTCATATGTTATCCTTTTTATCACATTTTGTCATTCACACATTGCTGAGGTGATTCTATTAGGCCTATTAGTGTGGTCTTACAACCCCTGTAGGGTCTTAATAGAAGGGAAAGCATCCCTGAGGTAATTCAAGCACCCTGTGTGGTCAACAAACTACATAATAGTAAAGAACCACAATACCGATTTTCACATTTCCTTTTTACTGGTGCACCATTTCAACACATGATAACTACCAAAAAGCTACCTGTTTGCAATGGTTATCATGCCAAAATGTTTACCTGAGATGTCCAAGAAGTCAAAAAAACAGATTAGAACTTGCCCACCCGTTCGATTGCGAGAGGTCAATTTTTGGGTCTTGGCTCAAGGCCTACTGGAGAAGCTAATACATGCCTTCATTTCTAGTAAAGTCGATTACTGTAACAGTCTGTTTACTGGCCTCCCAAATAAGACCATTAAACAGCTTCAACTGGTACAAAATGCAGCTGCAACGGTTCTTACAAAGACAAGGAAGTTTGACCACATTACTCCAATTTTAAGATCGCTGCATTGGCTCCCAGTAAGCTACAGAATTGATTTTAAGGCAATGCTACTTGTATTTAAATCATTAAATGGAATGGGACCCACATATCTACTGGATATGTTTCAGCTGTATGCACCGGCCAGGTCACTAAGGTCAACGGAGAAGAATTTGCTGGTGATTCCAAAAGTCAAAACAAAATGTGGAGAGGCAGCATTTAGCTTCTATGCTTCAAAGCTTTGGAACCAGCTTCCAGATGACGTAAAAAATGCACCCACTATTGATAGCTTTAAATCTAGACTCAAGACAAAGCTGTTCTCAGATGCTTTCTTAAATTATTGAATGAAAAGACGGTAAAATAAGAGAAGTAAATAAGTAAAATAAGAATTGTTTTTCAAGATTTTATGTTTATTTATGTTTTATTTTATTATTATTTTTACCTTATGTTTTATCTTAATGTTTTAAATGTTTTTTTGACTCTAATTCATTTCCCTGTTTTCCTTTCATTTACATTTGTTAACTTTGTGAAGCACATTGAGTTGCACCTGTGTATGAAATGCGCTATATAAATAAACTTGCCTTGCCTTGCCTTGCCTTACACTTACATTCATCTTTCAGCAATGTCACTTATGGGCAGTCATAGGAAAGTGGTTAGGGCGTTAGACTTGCTGGTTGGTCTCCCCACCTGCCAGGTTGGTGGAGGGGATTAATTCCTCCCCATCTTCTCCCTTGACTGAGGTACCCTGAGCATTGTACCATCCCGCCGTTTGGGGCTGCCTCCTTGCACGGGTGAGACATACATGCAAATTTGTTGTGTGCAGTGAGCACTATGTGCTGTGGAGTGCTGTCATAATAGGGCCATTTTCACCACAGGTACAACCTTACCCGTGCCGTGTGAATTGGTGCTAACCTACAGTGACCAGGTGTGAAAAAGGTGCTGGCGGCCCATTTTGGTAGCCAGGCCTCCTAGTGACGAAACACTTTCAGCGTTGCATAGTCAGGTCAAGAGCAATGCAAGTACTTTCTGAGTTCCCACAAATACGGGAACTCCTCCCACCTTCTCGATAAGCAAACAACCATAAGCAACCCCAGGGAGGCATGTCAACCATGCCGTTTGGGAAACGCTAATTGTTATGCTCTTGGTCAGACCAAGTCTCGAAGAGATTTGAACGTCGATGATAATCAGGCTACATTTCTGTGCTAAGGGCCAGGATTCCAACGGTTGATCACAGTCAACAAACATAGACTTCTTCAGTGAGCATGTTAACGCACATCAGCTTATACTGTACATGTGCTATTGTTTGTTCACCGTAACACACATAATCAGTTACTATTACTCTGAGTTTGAGAGGGATTGCATCATGGGACAAACACGACATAGAACTCCTGTATCATGTCTTGTTTGTCCATCTCAGATAATGAGTGGGCTACATGCTAGGTAAAGGGGCTCTCTTAAAGTGAGCATATTATGCTCATGCACATGCATATAAGCAAAATCTTGCTGCATGTTGGGCCTGGGAAATAGATGATGGGCCCCTTTTGTTTGTTATGTTGTTAGTTTGTAATACACAATATGTGGGTTATTTTGTGTATCAAAATATAGATTTTACACTACTAATCAGCGGCCCAATCCAAAAGCATTCTCAATACACAGGCCGCGACGCGATTGAAGCGACAGATAATCGCTTCTGTGCAGCAGCAAGCGATACGGGCGATTGAAGTGACTAGAGTATGTCAGTTACAAGCAGAAGGCAAGCATTCAAACATTCCCATTGGCTGTGGTCACTGACCTCTATACAGTCATTGGCTGTCGTGGCCTGTCGCTGAACCGCGTAATACAGTGGTGTAGTCTACTTTTTTTTTGGTGGGTATACTGTATACATTTGTGCTATTCAAAACAATGGATAAATCAACTTTAAGTGGGTATACTGAAATCCCTGAAATTTAGAAGTAGGTATACTCCGTATACCCGCGTTCTACATAGACTACACCACTGGCGTCATAGCTCATTAGCATAACATAGCCAGGAGTTCAACTACAAACTGTCGCTCTCTCTAGTCTCCAGAATCGCTTTTGTCGCGCGACTCAATACAAAGTCAATTACTTCCGTCACTCGCCTCACTCTCGTCGCGGCCTGTGCATTTGCCCGGTTATAGTGCATGTGGGGCAAATTGTGCCATTTTTTTCTATATCTCACATCAAAAGTCAATGTTTTCAGAGATGCACAACATCCTGAAATACAGAATATGTATTACATGGGATTATAACTATCATGGCCTCTCCGTAAAGTCACCCTAAGGAATTGAGGGCCAGTTTTACAAATTCCTCCAAGTAAAGGTGCCGAAGTTCGAACATACAGTAGAATACATATATGTAACCACATGCAGCACAATGTTCCAAGGCTTGGAACATAATCCAAGGTGAGGGTGCGAAACAAGCAGATAACCGTCGAAACAGAACAGATATTAGCTTCTTCTCTGTTTAGTATGGTCTATTGTGAGAGTATTTCAGATAAGATTTCACTCTCATGTGAATGCATCGGAAAAATATCAATTAACCTGAAGTGTTAGTGATCGCTTATTCACAGACACTGATTGCGCACATATTTTTCATTTTATTCCGACCACCCTAAGTAAAACTTACACATACACGTACATGAGCACCTGGCCCTTCACAGGATGTGTATGTGTTATCTATGCAGAGAGAACATTAAAATATCAAGGAAGTGAAATATGTCTTCAAGAAAAGAGATATAAAACTTGATTGAAGTAACCTAAACGCTTCCCAATCTCAAACTGGCCTTTTACACATTTGTACTGCATGCACACACAACACTCACACGCATCCACACCAGCACAAATTCAGTACATGTTCACACACATGTTCGCACGTACACCTGCGCGTGTACACACACACACACACACACACACACACACACACACACACACACACACACACACACACACACACACACACACACACACACACACACACACACACACACACACACACACACACACACACACACACACACACAAGTCTGTGCTGTTGCCCTTCCACCCTCCTTAGACCATATCTTAATGATTCATCCTTTTAATCTCCTGTACTCCCCACCCCGGAGCAGTTAGAGCTGCAATAACCAGTGAATAGTAATCATCTTAACCAGCTCACTTCAGCTTAGACTCAGTGGAGTCTCTTCTGGGTCATAGAGTGGAGTGTGAATACACTGCTGGGTTGCGGTGTACTGGTATGGTGTGTTGGACTGTGGCATGGGATGGTGTGATGTACTGTTTACACACAAATATTCCCACATGCTAACAGAAACACACACATACTGACCAATTCAGTACATACTCTGTCCACAGGCATATACATGCACACAGGCACACACGCAAGCATGCACGCAGACAATGCGTCCTCTTGAGGTCAGAAGACTAATAAACAATTTTTTATGAAGTGCAACTGATGCCCTTTTCTCCTTTCTCTACTTCAGAGCTGCTCACATATGTAGTTCGATGCCTGCATCAAAAAGGAGAGAGAAAGAGAGAGAGAGAGAGAGAGAGGTGAGAGAGGAGTGTGAGACAGAGGGAGAGAAAGGTACGGTGCAATATTGACAAAACCATGAGAGACGATCCTCTGAACTTTAAGACACAAACAATGGTGGAAAACATTCATGAGAGCCATGTTGGCTATCTGCCCCCTTTATGATACCTCCAGGATCGTGCAAAGTGCTCCGGTCACCCTGAAGCAAGTACTACTGTATGTGCCCTCGCACGTTTTACACGAAAAATTGAAGTCACACAGCAAGCGTGAGCATTAAACATGAGCGCCAGAGTCCTGTGCATGTTCCTCTTTTATTCCTCCTCATGCCTTCACTTTTCTTCATAACTATTGTCATCATTGCTGTCCTCATGCCAACTCATCATGCATTCCAGTATCACAATTACAAAGACAACATGCTGCTAAACATCTCACACCAGGAATACAAACAGACATACATGCATACTGGCACACACACACGACACACACACACACATACGCAAGCACACACACACACACACACACACACACACACACACACACACACACACACCCTCTCCTATTTCTTTTGCTTCATCCAGGAGCAAGAGAGAGAGAGAGAGAGAGAGAGAGAGAGAGAGAGAGAGAGAGAGAGAGAGAGAGAGAGAGAGAGAGAGAGAGAGAGAGAGAGGGGAAAGGAAATAAAGAAATACGCTCACAGCTCACTCACTTTACCACACACCCACACCCACCCACTCAATGTACTTTCTCACTAAGATGAATGGAAATGTAGTCTAGTCATCCTATGAGGCTGTTTGGGGAAGAATGGGCTAGAAGTGAGGGCATAACATGCCTTGGCATCTACCGCGGGACTGGGTCAGCTCAGGCACCAGTGCAGTAATGAAAGAGGGGAGTCTTAACTTGCTTCTTGAAGGTTGAGAGAGATGAACGTGCCGCCACATTCTGGACCATCTGCAGTGGTTCTGTTGCACAAACAGGTAGACCTGCCAGGAGGGAGTTGCAATAATTCAGGTGGGAGAGATCACCATGGCCTCAACCAGTAGTTGCGCTGCATGTTGGGTCAGATAGTGTCTGAGGTCAGCGAAAATGTTTGTGTGCATATGCACTCATGTAGTGACTAAAGAGATTATGTGCGGCAGATCCAGCGGGGTTATTGTAGTTACCTCCAGTGCCCGAGCTTAGCCTCCAGTTTCAGCTTATGGTCTCGTGCTTTAGTCGACTTCACCTCAGTTTCTCCCACTGCTGCAAATGGGATTATGGCATGACTGTCTGGATCCATACAGTGAAGTGTTTTAGGCGATGACAGCAGCCACTGTGCCGCATGTATCAAAATACAACGCTCTCTCACAAGTACACACACGCACAAACACACACACACACAAAATGAACACACACACACACACACACACACACACACACACACACACACACACACACACACACACACACACACACACACACACACACACACACACACACACACACACACACACACACACACACGTAAGGGATAACAGACGAGGTGAGGTGAGGTGACCAGTTCCACGAAAGCGAAGGCTGCGAACTTTGGCAACGTGCACAGGGATTATTTTATTTTCACCGTCGGCATTCCAAACGAAGATTCTATAGGCGCCTAACATGGTCGCACGCTTGACGCCTGACTGGTTCCACAGAATTAATGGCCACCCATCAGCCAATCAGAAAAGAGAATTCCGTGGCGAAGGCACTATGCCCACAATGCAAAATGAGAAGTTAGAAGGACATGAACACTACAGGTACAAACCAATGCTCAGGCATGTTCGATCAAAGTCCCACTGATGACATTTCAAGCAGCAGACACAACACACAAAACTGTGGTAATCTACCTCAACTGTGTTTCCACCTAGGCCAATGAATACTCTTGAATTGTGCTCCTGGACTGTGAATACATCAGTAGTAGGCTATAGTTAGATGGTACTGTTGATTATTAATACCCTGGATTATTATATAATTATCATATTATTATTATTATTATTCTGAGTCAGGTTTTGACTGGTACCACCTGTTCCCACCGCTGCCGACCACTCAAGGAAGGTATCTGTCTTGCGTAGCATGTTGTGAATGATGTGTTTTTTTCATAATGTGACACTATTTGCACGCTGTCAGTGAATGCTAGTGCAAAGTTTGGAGAGATGGTTCCCAATGGAGCACACTGACGCATCCACTTTAACCAATGCTTATTAATGGCCAAATTGACATTCACTGCGCTCCACTGACATCCAAATTTAATGCAGTGGCATTTGTTCTGTGAGCGGAACACTGCAAACAAATGAACTGGTTGTAGGAAATTTTGTACACGGGTCTGCATGTTGTGATAGTCTACTCTAGTGCTTTGGTAAAGGTTGAGAAGGATGAGCCTGTTCCTGCACAGCTGGTAGAACTTTCCAGCATTGAGGGACAATGAGGTAAGAGTTCACACTAATAGCTTCATGTGAGAAAGGGCAAAGTGAGGCGATTCATATTTAAGGATCAAAACAGGAAGGGACATTTAGTCAATAAAGTGATGATAAATATAGCATTCAGATAAGCAGGCAAAGTCTGATTTCCAGTAGCCAAGCGGTATAGCATCCTTGACATGTTGCTTGGCTGCAGTGTTGCATCACACTTGGGCCCAGACTAAAGGACTTTTGCTGTTGCTATTTTTGAGTGAATACCGGACACGACAGCTGCACAAGGTACATGCACAGGTCTGGTCTTTTGGGAAGTTCTCCAATCTTGAATAGATTATTAATCGATTATTGTTCACTTCGGTAACACTTTAGAATAACTACCTATTCACAGCTTTATAAACACTATAGATAATGAACTAATTATCAACAAAATGTTTAGAAATGTTTATAAATGGGTAAGAAATACTAACACAACAGACACAGCGCAGTTGCATCGGATCCTAGAAGTTTCTCCTCCAAAGACCAGAAGGCATGAAACCACATAAAACTCACATAGTACAAGTTAATTCCCACTATACTCGTAGTTTGGTTATTAGTCATTTACAAACATTTTTAAATGCTTTGTTAAATGTTAATTATCATTAAATGTTAATTAAGTGTTTATAAAGCTGTGAATAGGTAGTTATTCTAAAGTGTTACCTTTACTTCATTTTGAAAAAGTCTTCTTATTAATCACAAAACAGTTACAATCTTAGCATACAATACTCAAATGGGATGGTTGTCCTGGGCTCAGGGAGAGAGGGGGCCCAGAATTGGTTCCTCAATACATTATATTGGGCTGGGCAGCCCTTTCAGAGGACGTTGTCCTGGGCACAGCAAAAGCTGTCAGCAGCCCTACCGGGGAGTCCTTATTTTTGTTTTGTTTTCCTCACAGTCTGTGTTTCAAATTTCCGGATCGCAACGCTGCTCTCTCTCTCTCTGCTCCCTGAATGATAGCACCAGCCTTGTGCGTGTTGGTCTACTGCTTCTAAAGCAAGTACTGCATATAGAGGGCCAAATTCTGAAAACTATAGTCTACCGTAGCATGTGACAAATAAACTACTCTGCTCTATGAAAGCTGCTTAAACTGTGTAACCGTCAGATCATCATCCTTGTGTTGGGTCTCAATATCTCTCCTCCAACTGCTTCCTCCAATCTCCGGCCTCATGCCTCATTGATTCTCACCCCTCCTGCTGTGAAGGAATCAAGGGAGGATGGAAGAATCGGTAACACTTTATTTTAGGGACACATCTATTAGCACTAATACATACAATATTAATGCCTGTATAAGTAACTTGTAAGGCATGTACTAAGCAAAATAAGACAGTTGTTAAGCATGTATTCACAAATGTCTTGTTCATGCCCAATTAGGGTTTTATTACTAATATAACCTTAGTAAGGACCAGTAAGCCTATATTTCTATTTATTAGTAAGTAGTAAGTGGCAGAATACAATGTGTATAAGCTCCCGACACACTGTGTGAACAAACCCTGAACAGTGTGAAAACAGATGCAGAATAAGGGTCCCTATTCTAAAGTGATGCATTGGTCAGCCCAGATGGCTCAGGGCCTCTGCACTACCAAAGTCCTAGGGCCCCCACACCACCCAGGCCTGCACTACCTAGCCCCCCCGATCTACAAAGTGTAAGGGTATATCAAATAATTAATACATACTCAGTTGAGTCATCTAGTTTTCTCTTGTTCATATCAATGGGAGGGAGGTAACAAGAGCCTATATATAGCAAGGATTGAACGTACACTTGTCAATGGCGGTGGGTTGGTGAGATGTAATTTTTTTTCATGTACCACTGAGTTTTAATTGTAAAAAACCCCAAAATAAATGCAGAACATTAGAATAATAGTTTTGAAGCAAAACTAAACTACTCTTTTGTGATAATTAAGTGAATGTTTGAGAACATTAGCTTCAAGAAGTGCAGTGCATGATGGGTACGCAATCTAGGCCAACAGACAACCTACCCAGCTCTGAGCCTATGTCCTTAGCTCCTCCCCTCACTTGTGAAATTTAGTTGCTATCCAAACAATTTGCCATGTACGTAACAACAGAAATATTATCATTGCTGCATTGGCCATGCATTGCATTTCTGACTAAGGGCATACCCATCATGCACTGCACTTCTTGTAGCTAAGTTTCTCAAACATTAACTTATTTATCAGAAAGGAATAGCTTAGTTTCGCTTCCAAACTATTACTCATCATTATATTCTGCATTTATTGTAGGGTTTTTACAATTAAAACTAATTGGTGTATGAAAAAATGACATCTCACCACCCACCGTCATTGATAACTTTACGTCCAATCCTTGCTATATATTGCTTCCAATTACTCATTAACATAATGAGTAGAATAAGTGAGATCTTCATACCTACTGAGACTAATGTCGATTATGAAATGTTCTTACACTTTGCTTCCCGGGGGGGGGGTAGAGTGGGGGCCCTAGGTAGCCATCTGGGCTGAGCAATGCATCACTTTAGAATAGGGACCCTTATTCCACATCTGTTTTCACACTGTTCAAGGTTTGTTCACACAGTGTACCAGGAGCTTATACACATTGTATTCTGGCCCTTACTGCTTACACATAAATAGAAATCTAGGTCTACTAGGTCCTTACTAAGGTTATAATGGTAATAAATCCCTTATTGTGCATGAACAAGACATTTGTGAATACATGCTTAACAACTGTCTTATTTTGCTTAGTACATGCCTTACAAGTTACTTACACATGCATTAATATTTTATGTATTAGTGCTAATAGATGTGTCCCTAAAATAAAGTGTTACCGAAGAATCAAGCACAGCCTGACCCACAGACTCTCTTCTTTGGCATCTCATCTCCCTCCTTCGTCCTGGTCCCATCACCTACTTCCTGACGTCATGGTGAAAATGCTGATAGGCTCCATTCAGCTGTTCAGTCTCTCAGCACAAAAGCCAAATACAGAAGCTAATAGGCTGCGCAGCAAGGACCACAATTGAAGAGTTCAGATGCAAAACCATTTCTGAAGACCTGCACTTCTATATTTTTAGAGAACCCCGTTGTTGGTTTGGTTTACGTTCATGTACTTGATAATACATATAAATAGTTATATTACATAAATTAAAAAAAATGCAATTTTTATAGCTTTTGTATTAAATAAAAATAAATTAAGATTATTTTCTGAAATGGCACTTAGGGGAGTTTGCATCTGCATTGTAGCAGAAACTCCACTTTCATGGTTTTCAGTGCATTTGCGTTATGCATGCATTTTTCAGAGACAATAATATGATTATGAAGGGGAAATAATGTTTCTGTGTTTGTGTTAGCCGCTTCTAGGTTATGCTGCGAGACTATGCAGCACCTAAAGGCTGAATATTGCATATTCCACCAATAGTGTTGATGCCCAGTTACATTTCTAAATAATAACAATTAAATAACTAAATTGAGAAATAAAATGATCAAACAATTGGCATACATGTTAAGGACTGAATTGTATTTAGAATCTCTCTAAGGTGAAAAAAAAAACCTCTACGGCTCCAAAGGTCTCAGCATCTCAGCATCCCACCTTTGACTTATTGCAGCGGTTCCAGGATTATTTTCCCCTGCACACCCCTTTTTACATTTCCATCTAAAGCAAATTTGTTTATCATGGTCTCGTCAGAGACAAACAGATTAAGGATATGGATTGCTGGAACCATGTCCTGTGGTCTGATGAAACCAAGATGAACAAATTTGTTTTAGATGGTGTCAAGCATGTGTGGTGGTAACCAAGTCAGTATTAAGAAAATCGTACCATGCTTACTGACATGATTACGCACAAATGCTGTTGACATTGGGAAGCTGAATTTCACCAAAAGAAACATGTATGTGAATATACTTTGACAATGACATGACTGAAGCAGATCAGGATCCTCTCTGTGGGATTTTAACATAGGGATGTACTCACTTTTGAGTTCATAAAAAGGAAAAAAAAAGTCATTCAAGTCATAATATTAACCTTACTTTTCTGTTGTAAGCGCAACAGATGTTCTATTAACCTTAATCAAAGCACATTTTGGAAATACAGTAACTTTGCATGCTTATTGAAATGTTGCTCAAAAATGTTATTTTCAAAAGGGGTGTATTTATTAATGGTGCACTGCATATCCACCATCGCTCAATTCACCTCGCACACCCCCTTGTGGTAGGCCACGCACTCCGACAGTTGGGGAAACTCTGGCTTACTGTAAACGGATATCGTCTCCGTTTTACGTATTAGCCACCTCTGCCCTCTCTGACTAGGTTTACGCATGTATACGTGTCCCTGCATGCATAAGCGTGTGGGTGTTTGTGGATCACTTCTGGCCTAATGATCCCCAGGTGTAAGTTTCATGCCACCCTCCACGACCTTACCTCCTATGACTCTCATCATGCCCCTAATCCCTCTAACGTGTGGGGCACACAGCATGTGTGTGAATGAGTATGTTCAATATTAAACCCCTTTGAGATTGCACTTGCCACAGTCCTTCAAATGCAGTCATACCTGAAAAGTAGAATTTTTGATCAAATTCAGAACCTCGGAAATCTGTGATACCCCAACAGCATGTGTGCAAAAGTCCATGTTCTAAATGTTTCATTGTCATATTTTAACCCTTAATAATTTTAGGGACCTACCTTAAAAATCTCAGTAGATAGAGCCATCTGTAAGTGGTTCCCTTGAAAACTCTGCACAAAATGTGTCAGGAGTGTACACATTTTTAAACTGACAAAACTATGGAGTTGGGGTATAAAAATGGGCAATTTTCCTACTAAGAAGTGTGTGAAGTTGAACCTTCTTGAATATTTTCAGCCATATCTGAAATGGTAATGCTGGGGCTTTCAGAGGACTGGAGTGGACTGACCCAATGGTAAGGGTTCTTAAGTGTCACTCATTTCGAGTAACTCATTCACTCATCTCGCTCTCACTCTACACTGTATATTTTACCCTGAATAATGGTCATAATGAAAAACCCAAATAGTCCCCCCCCACCCAGCATGACTTGCCTGCTTCTTATTTAACCCAAGGAGTGCTGTGAGGGGAATGTTCCAAACCTACCCTAAAACAATTGGACAGACCTAATAGTTCAATTCAGGTGAAGCATTAATGGGGTTGTGGGGCTGGGTGTCAGTGCACCAGTAAGCCAGGTCAAAACTTGAGAGTTCTTGGTAAGACTTTAATCTTTTAACATCCGTCTGACGGAGTCACCGTCTCATCCATTAATCTCATTTTGGTCCGCATAGTATAAAACCGCAATGAGGAGTGGCAGTGCTCAGACGAGAATTGGCAGTCAACCGGCCCTGCCTTTGGTCACAGGGAAAGAGTCTTCTGTCTTTGACGCTGTGCTAGCGGCAGAATGCATCAGAAAACAGTCGTAACCGATCATGGCACAGAGGGGCCCAACTTCTACATCCCCATGTCCAACAGGACTGGGGTGGTCAGAAGTCCTTTTGAATATACCCAGTACTACCTGGCTCCTCCATGGCAGTACTACTGTCTAGCTTTTTACGTATTTTGCTTGATTTGCACGGGATTTCCAATCAACTTTATGACACTTGTGGTGACAATACTTCACAAGAAGCTTCGTCAGCCTCTCAATTTTATTTTGGTCAACCTGGCTGTGGCTGGCTTGATCATGGTCCTCTTCGGCTTCACCATCACAATTACTTCGGCTCTTAATGGATACTTCGTTTTTGGAGCAACGGGCTGTGCAGTTGAAGGTTTTATGGCTACTCTTGGAGGTAGGATGATTGTTTACGCAACCATTACTACAGAATGTTGATATTATGCAAATGCTCTGCAGATCACATGCAGCATAATGAATGATGTATTTTGTTGGTACCTTTTGATGGAAAAAAGTTAATGTACATGCATTCCCAATGTCTTTTCTACCCATGTTTAGGTGAAGTTGCTCTGTGGTCACTGGTCGTGTTGGCCGTTGAGAGGTACATTGTCGTCTGCAAGCCCATGGGTAGCTTCAAGTTTGGAACCACTCATGCTGCAGTTGGTGTGGCATTCACATGGATCATGGCTCTTGCCTGTGCTGCCCCACCCCTCTTCGGCTGGTCCAGGTACGTCTCGTGTCTGTGACTAATGCTGCTCTAAACTTTGCTTAAATGGGCAACTCGACTTTAGTCCAGTACTATAGAACCACATTTTTGCTCACATTGATTAAATATATTAATATATTAATTATTAAGCACAGAGGTAAAATTGGTGTGATTTAGAACTGTTCATCCATTATCACCGCTGGTAACTGGTTTTATTTATTCTTCAGACTTTTGTCATTTTAAATCTGGATCTCCATTTCCATCTATATTCCTAACACAGATACCTCCCTGAGGGAATGCAGTGCTCCTGTGGCCCTGATTATTACACCCTCAACGCGGAGTTCAACAATGAGTCCTACGTCATCTACATGTTTGTCTGCCATTTCATCATCCCTGTCTTCATTATCTTCTTCACATACGGAAGCCTTGTCATCACAGTGAAAGCGGTATGATTTTTTTCTGACTTGGTGACAGCTTCTTGTTGACAGACATTTTTTTTTCCCTTTGGAAGGTTTGTACGTGATAGACGTGTTGACCTTGTTATTATTTAACTTGATTGGACAGAGTAGGGAGTAACTTGATATTGGTGGGAGATACTGTGGAAGAAGGATGAGGAAATTAGCATAGTTTGGACATAGCATAGCATAGCTTGGACATTTATTAGCATAGTTTGGACATTTGATTTTGTAAGGCTCCATGGAGTGGAAAGTTATTAGCCGGGTAGGATAGAATCTTTTCACTTTGTTGCTGATGAACTGATTTTTTCCCCATGGCCACTCTATAAAAAAATTAAAGGCACCTGCTTCTGAAATCATTCTGTCTTAACAGCAATGAGAGTACATACAAAGTTCTCAATTCCTCATTTTGAATGTCAAGAACTTTGACTCCTGAGGCCACGGGTGTCACCTTAATTTTCTTCGGCATAAATAAACAAACTCTACCAAATTAGTGGTTATGGTTTGAAATAAGAGTCAGTAGTATTTAATTGTAGTTGTGTGCATGCAACTTTATATGACACTTTGTGGGTCAGAAAAGTTTAAAAGAGGCTCTAGAGCATGCACGAATTCGCATTTTGTTCAATGATGGCTTGAATATGCGAAGAGATTTTAGGCTATAGATTTATGAATATAGGACAAAGCAATTGAACTGTAATGCATAATGTTGCATTATGTTCATACACAATTGATATACGTGTATATCAATATGTTGTTCATAAGACTATTTGAAACCACCTAACAACAAAATGTTGCACTGGTTTAATGATGTGAAAAGTCTGTTTTCCTTCAATATCAATAATTTCTCCTACATTTTCTAACAGGCTGCAGCTCAGCAGCAGGACTCAGCCTCCACCCAGAAGGCAGAGAAGGAAGTGACACGCATGTGCTTCTTGATGGTGATTGGCTTCCTGATTGCCTGGACTCCTTATGCCAGCTTTGCTGCCTGGATCTTCTTCAATAAGGGAGCTCAGTTCTCAGCACAGTCCATGGCTATTCCTGCCTTCTTCTCAAAATCATCAGCCTTGTACAATCCCGTCATCTATATTGGGCTCAACAAACAAGTAAGTTTTCTCCCACCAAATGAAATTTGCATCTACAAACAATTGCGTTGCTATTGAGCACTTGAGCCCTCATGTGTCATTCGCTTCAGTCCCTTCAAACATGTCCCAATTCCTCTTCCTCTCTTGTCTTCTAGTTCCGTGGATGCATGATGCAGACAGTCTTTGGCAAGGCACCAGAAGATGAGACTTCAGTGTCCCAGAGCAAGACAGAAGTATCCTCGGTATCTCCAGCATAAGCATCACATTTGCGCAAATGTATTTGTGTTTCTGGATGATTGCAATAATGTCTAATGACTCGGATTAAGTTGAACATTTCGTTTGGGCTCTCTGTCACCTCAGTGGGTCCTGTGGACTGCATTGTAAATTGCATTTAAGTCAGTTCTTGGCTCTTTTAAACAACCTCAAGAAGTCAAGAAGCAAAATCAAAGCACCCATCATGTCTCTGTGTAAATACATTTACATTGCGTAACTGACTGCGTAAAGGTTTTTTTGTATGTTCGTAGATTTTAGCATGCAAAAATGAAAAATTAAAAAAAAGTATTTTTTTCTGCATTCATGGCTTTTTATTGTGTTCCAACTAAAATTCTAGGACTAATTGTTATCATTGTTTCTATAGTTATGAGTGACTGAAAGCTGTTGCAAATCAAAGTGTACAGAATGTGTTTGACATAATATGAAATATGATCAAACGATTTTATGAAATATGATCAAACAATTTAAAGGTGTTGTACTGTGTAAGATGGTAGCCAGAGTTGCAACTATCTGCTCATGACAACTGTGCTGCCTAATGGCAAATTTGATCTATTCATGAATATTCATTAAATATCAAAATAATATTTACTAGTATGACCAAAGTACAGTTAAGTTGTAGTGCTAAAATGTCTATTTATGGAAATTCAAAATGGCAGACAAAGATCCCCTTTTCCATGCATCAAAAATTGAATTTTCCCAGTCATAATGAATACTTAGAATTTGATGGTGGTGGTAAGCTTTCATGAAAAAGAGCACAATTATGAATGGACAGCATGAATTCCGGAAAGAAAATACTAAAGATGTGTACCTCTAATCTCTGTGAGTTTGTGCTGGATTTAGAACAAATGACGGGGACACCACAAGGGCTGAGACACCAAGGCTGGGCGATATGACAGTCTAATCACAAATTATATCTTAAAATCCTTCAATAACGATATACAATACGGCAATATTAAAATGGTCAAATTTGTTTGCATTCTTTGCTACTAGAACCAACATAATGAAGGGCAGTCATGGGTGAGCGGTTAGGGCGTTAGACTTGCATCCCAGAGGTTGCCGGTTCGACTCCCGACCCGCCAGGTTGGTGGGGGGAGTAATCAACCAGTGCTCTCCCCCATCCTCCTCCATGACTGAGGTACCCTGAGCATGGTACCGTCCCACTGCACTGCTCCCCATGGGGCGCCACTGAGGGCTGCCCCCTTGCACGGGTGAGGCATAAATGCAATTTTGTTGTGTGATGTGGAGTGCTGTGTCACAATGACAATGGGAGTTGGAGTTTCCCAATGGGCTTTCACTTCACTTCACTTCTAGATGTGTATAACCTGCAATCTAAAGAAACATGAGCATAACATAATTCACCATAATTGATGGATTAAATTAATCCAACTGAAGAGGGTCATATTAAACAATTGAGTCAAAAGGTCATACCAAAAAAGTAGAATAGAGGAGAAGCGCTTCACTCCGATTTGTTCCAATTGTTGCCGAAGTTCAGCCACTAGTTGGCGAACGCAGGCAAGTGGAAAAGGAATGGAATGGAAATGGAGTCCATGTGGGCTAAATTCTGAAAATATATTCTACAGCAATTTCCAATCACAAACCTGATAAATAAAACATTCCTGTTAAGAACTATGGCTGGTATTATACAAGACGCTGTATTGTCAATTTTTGGGATGTTTAGTTTTTCCAGCAGGGCAGAGGAAACCTGTACTGGCTAGCATTCTGCTAATGTTTATGGATTTGGGCTAAAAATTGAGCTTGCTAAACCAGTAGATAATGATCTAGTGGTGCACAATAATAATAACAAAAACAGTACTCAAATAAGTTCCTTTTAGGACTAGCTGTGAACTGGATATCAATATTTAAGGGCGAAAAATACATTTTGAAGGCAGCTCCATTGGAATGTTTCACTTGTCTGTGGTGGTGCAGCAGCTGGGTGGTGATAATGAGAAACTTTCGCCAATGAAGCTTCTCTATACTTTTCTTTTATACTTCTCTATACTTTTATTCTCTATTTTCTATACTTTTGATATACTTGAGATTTTCTGGTCATACCAAGTCGCACTAACCCAGCACTTGTGTCAGAATCACATTTGATCGGGATGGCAAAGTAACCCATTTTACTGTGTTAAAATGGCAACCCAATTCAAAAAGTAAAAACAACCCAGCACGTGTTCTGTCGAATAGTGAACCAGAGACTGGGTTGAACACAAACCAGGTTGGGTTGTTTTCAATCCAGTATTTTTAGTGTGCTCTGCACATCCCCTTCCCCCAGCTGTTTCTCCAGCACCACTCTGATTTGCTGACAGGCAAACATAGAGGCCTTTCAAAGGCAGTCATGTACCATGAATAACAAGGTTGTACACATGAGTCTTAATGGGCCAGTCCATGTAGCACATGTACTGTACTGCACAGCTGAAGTCACAAGACCAAAGAAATGCAGATCATCCATGAGATTCCAAGTGTACAGATTGGTAACACAGAAATAATTCCACGTGATTCGGTGTTTCTCATTGAGTCAGACAAAGAGGATAAACAGAAGAGAAAAAAGTAGAGAGTAAAAAGTCAGAGCAGCATGAATACAATGCTTTTTAAAAGTCTTTTTTTAAATCAGCTGCACAATATACCGGTAAGGACTAATATTTCGATGGTCAGACCATCTTTGTCAGAGTCCATGAAAAGAGCCTAATTATATGAAACCCCCATTTCATACAGGTGTACAAGGTATGGCCTTGTGGCCCTCCTTCCATGACATATACAGAGGTTGGACAAAATAATGGAAACACCTGTCATTTTAGAGGGAAGTTTCATGACTCAAGCGGACAACACTCTAACATGACAGGTGTTTCCACCCCTGTACATTATTACACATTCCTCACACCATAGAATTTGAAAGTATGCGACACCACCGGAGGTTTCATATGATGGAGAGATTTGCAGCAAAGATTTGTTAATTCTAATTTAGATCGTCTCTGATTGGCAGGAGGAGTAAAGATAACATGAAGTTAAACTGGGGCATCCAGATGCGTGTAATATAGGCCAGGTGATTATGGACCTAGTAAACCTGACAAACACTGTTCCACTAAAGAGGAAGGAAGATCTGCGGTTAGAAGGGAAGAAGACAGAGATGAACAAAGCAGAAGAGACAGACAATTACACTGACAGACGAAGAGAAGGAAGGAGTGTATAGAAACTTACAGAGTGAGAATGAGCGATAGTGATTGAGAAAACGATAGAGAAAATGGGTAACACTTCCAAATAAGGGGCCATAATTAACAATAGCTACAACCTAATACTTAAGTAAAGGTTAATAATCATTACTTAATGCCACATTAGACACATATTAATTGTTATTAATGCATATGTTGAACATTAGTAAGCTGTTACTTAACTATTAGATAACTATTACCTTGTGTTACAAGTTAATGGATAAATAATACATAAATATTGGGGTTTGGGAGCCTTATATTAGAGTAGGCTGAGGATAACTTATGGTTAATTAATAGAGACTGTAGATATTGGTGTTTGGGACCCTTATATTAGAGTTGCCTGTGGAAAACTAATGGTTAATTAATCGAAAGATATTGGTGTTTGGGACGCTTATAATAGAGTCGGCTGAGCATACCTAGTTAAGTTATTAATCTACTATGACATCTAGTTTTCACTCGTTCAAATCACTGTAATAGTGGGAACAGGAGCCATTATATAGCAAGGATTGGACTTACACTTCTCAATGATGGTGGGGTGATGAGATGTATTTTTTTCATATACCACTCATTAGTTATATCCCCGAAACGCGGAGCATCGGGGATGTAATGGTTTTGCGTGCGCCGCCGCGTCCGCCGCCGCGTCCGCGTCCGCCGCCACCACCGCCGCCGCGTCCGCCGCCGCGTCCGCGTCCGCCGCCGCCACCGCCGCCACCGCCGCCGCCGCCGCGTAAGGTCTTTCGTGTTAACGCGATAACTTTTGAACGGATGTTTGGATTTGTCCCAGATTTTTCGGGTGAATGCTCTAGGGCAGGTTCATGAACTGATTCGAGTTTGGAGGTCAACACTTTCAAGATGGCTGAATTCAAGATGGCCGAATTTTTGTTTGGTCCATAACTTCTGACCGGGTGGATGGATTTGTCCCAGATTTGGTGTGTGAATGCTCTAGGGTAGGTTCATGAACTGATTCGAGTTTGGAGGTCAACACTTTCAAGATGGCTGAATTCAAGATGGCCGAATTATTGTTTGGCCCATAACTACTGACCGGGTGGATGGATTTGTCCCAGATTTTGTGTGTGAATGCTCTAGGGTAGGTTCATGAACTGATTCGAGTTTGGAAGACAACACTTTCAAAATGGCGGAATTTTCATTTGGCCCATAACTTCTGACTGGGTGGATTGATTTGCCCGGTAACACCTTATTTAAATGGTTCACCATTTCAGTGAATCTACCATATTAGGTACAGTGTAATAGCCAATGTAACAATATTTGATACCATGTAATACTAGTGTAATACCAGTGTAACAATATGCAATATCAGGTACAGTGTAATAACGAGTGTA
>NC_085860.1:5106651-5131651 GCF_034702125.1 Engraulis encrasicolus
TTTCAGGGGCCCCGTCGTCCCCATAACAATGACATTAACTCCAAGTGGAGTGATACTTCAAGTATTCGGGGCCCTATATTACAGCACGGGGCCCCCTACACAAAGTCGCGGTTCCTGCGCGTCTTACAAGATACCATTCACAACGCGTTGTAAGGTGCAGGTGCTCGCGTGCTTTCCACAACATTTATGACCGTATGAAATGCAGGTTTTATATATACCCAGCGGTACACTTAAGCACAACGGTGGGACTTATATTTGAACTCAACATTATGCCACAAGAAAATTAAGAGGTAGGCTACTTTAGCAACTGTAGGTCACATGGGTGATAGAATTATACAAATAAATGTTTCAAATAGAAATGGAGACCATAAAAGAACGATATTTATGATTTATTTTTGTACATTGCGACCTTGAATTGTGGGATACATTATACCGGTAGTAGCCTAATAGTCTTATTGGCTGTTTGGAGAGAGCGCCAGTTGCATCGGCAACGTTCTACCGTTATTTCGAATGTCAGCCTGCCCCAGAGAGCTGATTCGGCCCTGACGCGTGGGAGCTTGTCCTTTCTTGATAATAAGCCACATTAAGTCATGGTTGTCAGTGAAAACTCAGTCGTTTGCCTATGTTGTAGCATGCCTTCTTGACCTTGTTTAATGGAAGTGGGCAGAACATGATTTGTGCATCTTGATAAAAACTCTGTGTTACAAATTGCCCTGCGTTACTTAGTGCTCCGCGCTCCTCTAATTCAAAGACAGAATAATGACCAAGTCACTTCAATCGCCAGTGCTAGCATGAACATAATGGATATTCAGAAGATATGTTGTTCAGAAGCTACAAAGAAGGCACGGTAGGGGTTTATTCCTTTCAATCATTATGTCCGCCGCAGCACAATTTTGATATCTTCACGCATTGTTGTCATTCCGTGTAACTATAGTCAAAAGTTGATAGCTCTAATGTCGGCTCCATGTCAGTTTGCTGCATTTATTTCTGGTTAGCATGACGGAAGTTTGGCTATTGTAGTCTAGCTGTTATATCACGTCACGAAGCAAGCTGGGTCACTTCAGAGTTGTGAGCGATATAGTTATTAGTTAGAACTAGAGATGGGACTTGTCAACTATTCAACAGAAGTGTGCACGCGCAGTTGGCGCAAGGTGCTTGTTGTTTCTCGTTTGTTGCCTAATTTCGGTTTCTGATTCTGAAACACAATAGTTTCTACTTCAGCCACCGTTTCCTCTGTATTGGGTGTTCACTGGCTCAAGAGTGCAGTGTGCGTTATGGTGCACCGTGGTGTGTCGACTCGTGACTGTGTTTTCATGTGCTGTGAGCTATGTTTTCGTTCAAGGGGCGCATCACCATTTTTTTTTAGTTTTCTTTTGTAATCAACCCTCTACCGCGAATTGTCTCATTCTATCTTCTTTGCCCATTTATGGAACGAGTGTGGGTCTATCCTGGCTATTTCTCACTTGTAGCAGGCTGAATGCTCATCAGCATAACTAAATCATTTGTCACCTTAGGGGGGCAGAGTTGGCTATTTTAATAGCCTGCCCTTACAGGCATTCCCCAAAAGTCACTCAGGCAGGTGAAACTTATCCACATGTTGCTGCTAGAATTCTAAATAGCAAAAGAGATCACAACACTCCAGTATTTGGTCATTTCACTGGCTACCCGTGAGGGTTTTTTGTTTTGTTTTGAGAATTGAGTTTAAAGCAGTCCTGATAGTCTTTAAGTCATTAAATGCCTTGGGCCCTAAATATTGGCTATTGTGGATGTGCTAGAGCAATATCATCCTTAGATGCCTTAGGTCTTCTCTGGTAGTGTCTAGGGTCAAATCCAGATAGGGTGAAATGGCATCATTATGCTGCTGCTGGGGCCAGCTACTAGATGTCCAAATAAGACCTGCCCCAACAGTGATTTCAAAAGAAATTAAAAACAGCTTTGTTTTCATCTGCCTTTGGTGATAGTTATCTACTATCTCTATAGCAATATATTTTTCTCTCTTCTCTTTCTTTAGCCTACCCTTTAGCACACTGAATGACAGTTGTGTATGATAATGTGCTAGGCCTATATATTCATTGAATATGGGGCCCACCTAGATAATCATGCATATGGGTTCCGTTGTTACGCCACTGCCTGCATACATCATCGATTATTAATTAATAATTTAAAAGGGGCCTCGGAATTGTTTCTTGCCCAGGGCCTCAGATTTCCTAAAACCGCCCCTGAGCGGAGGGGTCTTGTTCTCTCTGAAGTGCTGCTATTCCACAAAGCGACCGACTCGCCGAAAGTTAACCCGCTTATTATATGGATATACTTAAATGATTCACACATGGCGGGGACATTTCTTTAGACCTATTTAATGTTAAGATTGTTGCTGCGCAAAACAAAACAGTGCCGTTGTGGAACACCGCTAGGCAACAGCTAGGTAGCCAGGACAACAGGTGTTGTCTATCACAGCAGCTGATTAGAGTGACAAAAGACCGGACCCCTGCGGAGTGATATGAAACATTCGCTTTAGCCACTGACTTGTATACAAGCCAGTGGCTTTAGCAGTGAACGTCTTGTTGCCATTGACAGCGGTAGCCAGGACAACGGGTGCTGTCTATCACAGCAGCTGATTAGAGTCTTGTTGAAAAGTCGCTTTAGCAGTGAAAAGTCTTGTTGCCATTGACAGCGGTCTGTTATAGACCAACCCGTCCGTTATCGAAAAATAACAGACGTCCGAACGTTGGGGAGCCCCGTTGAAATGAATGGAGCATTCGACAGATGACGTCACAACCATATAATAAGTGACAAATAAATTACTCTTAGTTAGGTACAATCATTTTCTTCCTCCAGTCATGGGTCATGGGAGCTACTGTACATTACATGACATTTGGCAGACACTTTTATCCAAAGTGACTTACAGAGGACCTAATCATAACAAACAATACTTGCGTGCTAGTGGATGGAGAGAGGGCGTGGACGAGTTGAGGGCGTGATGAATTTTCATTAGCGAACGAAGGCATGACAACATCTCGGGCACACACGAGCTTTGCGTCAATTGGATGCTGTGTCGGAGTTTGTTTACAAACTGGGAGGAACCTCCAGCACAGCTTGGCGTACACAGTAACACATTGCAAACCACTGGGATGACTTCAGGAGGTCAGAGTAACTCATTTTAAGGCCCCAAAACATCATAAGGTCAAAATTGTATGCCATGGGCACTTTAAAGGGACACTGTGTGAGATTTTCAGTTGTTGATTTCCATTTAGGGTTAAGGTTAGGGTTAAGGTTAGGGTTAGGGTTAGGTTTAGGTTTAGGGTTAAGGTCAGGGACAATGTTTGAGGAAGGGAGAGATGGCATGAAGCTGACACAACGACAGCGCTTCCCGTCCCGGAATGCACGCTGCTCGGGTGGTCTCTCTCTCTCACTCACTCTCTCTCGCTCTCTCTCTAACCCACTCGACGACAGCGCGTGTTGCCCAACCACGAAAAACAAGGCTATATCGTAGCGGCACCACAAAGCATACAGTTGATTTTCCGCAAGACTGGGCTCCACACAAAGTGTGTGTGTGTGTGTGTGTGTGTGTGTGTGTGTGTGTGTGTGTGTGTGTGTGTGTGTGTGTGTGTGTGTGTGTGTGTGTGTGTGTGCATAGGCCCACTAATAGTATGGGATGGGAATGTGTGTGCGTGCGTGTGCGGGCGCACTAATTGTTTGGGAGTAGTTATATAATGACATTTTAAGGACATGAACGCATTCTAAGGACATGAATGCCTCTGATTGCCGATTGGAGGAAATGACGGAAAAATTGTTCAGGCCTGGTGACAGAGGGTGGCGGGTGCGACAATGGGGTCAGTAGTCAGAGGCTCAGAGAGAGAGGGGACCCAGAATCGCATCCCAATGCATTGTATGTACTGTATCGAGAAGGGGGCCCTTACAAATTATTTTGTCCTGGGCCCAGTCAAACCTGTCAGCAGCCCTGTATGACAGTGTAGTTGCTTGAGAAGACAATGGCAAGCAGCTTAATGACCATTGTGTGTAGGTTTGCGGTTAACATGGTTGAGGAGTTCGACACGCAGCTAATATGTAGAGATGAACATTAGGATAAAATAAACAAAAGAACAAAAATACATTATACTAGGTTTGTCTGTTATTCATAAGCATGGCATTAGAACAAATAATTCCAGGCGTGAAGTGAAGTATGTTGGTGGCAGTATCAGTATCATGCTTTTGTGCTGTTTCTTCAGCTGGAACTGGGGCCTAGTCAGGGAGGAGGAAATAATTAACAGTTCCACAGGGGCCGTGGTAGTGGCACAAAACCTTCGGTCCCCTTCTGTCGACTGTGATGGTGTTACTCCTGTTGTGATGTATTTTATCCGCGCATGAGAGGTTGTGGTGGGAACAAAAATTAAGCACACCACATGCAAACAGACCTGTGCTTTGTGATAGGACAACAAAGAGAAGAATGTTGCCATGCTAGAGGTGGATGATTCTGATCAAAGGCAGAAACAGTAAGAAATCAAGCTGGCTTTTATTTGTTATTTCGATAAGCAATAGGTCTTCAGAAAAGCAGAAGACAACATTGAAAAATAGAAACACTAATTAAACCTGGGAAAATAATGTTTGTTGATTTTTTTTATTATTTTAATTTAACCCTTGTTTAACCAGGGAATCCTGGCCAAGAGTGGCAGGCAGCAATTTAAAAGTTAAAAGAAAATACAAGGACAGGACAAAACTAACAAGACACTGGAGACAAAATGAAACTACAAAATGACATAAAGAAGTGAAATATGTGATATAACTAAAATGATGTGGTGTAACACTAAGGACTAGAAATGCATTCAGAGAGAGGAAGCTGTTTGATAGAGCATTTGACTGTTACACCCTATTTTTTAAAAAAGTCTTTCTGCCTTCTTTTTTTAGAAACTGGATTGCCAAAATTTGCCCTATCCCGAAATTCCCTCTCCGGATCACCACCAAAATGTTCCTGCAATCACTTGTTCCTTTTGTCATTTCCAGCAACTAAACAAAATGTCATCAAAATCCATGCATAACTGCTGACAGACAGACAGACAGACAAACCAATGACCGAAAACATAACCTCCTTGGCGGAGGTAATAAAATAATTAAAGAAGTGGACACATGGACAATTGAGCTTTGGAAACACATAGCTTTGACTAAAATGTCATCATCAGGGTATGAGTTCAAATCATACATTCGTACTGTACAAAGGCACTGTCCAAAAATGAAGTGTAAACTGTCCTGATACGGAATCCCATATAGCCTACTCTTGTAACTAACAACACAATGCTGGAAACAGTAAACAAATGTATCTGTGCACAAAACTTTGCCAGATCAGCTCCTGCAGGTAAGCACAGACACAACCGGATAATGTTCCCCCCACATGGACCAGGCACCAGTGACCATCCAAGCTGCCTTGTGGCCGTAGCCCAGTTTGAGTGGGTGTTGGTGGGATGGATTTGAGGAGTTGAGGATAATGCTGGGTGTCGATGGAATGTTCCAGATGGTGGGGCAAAGCGTGTGACACCTCTGTACAAAGAGATGTGGCGAGGTGTGGCTGGGATGGGCTGGCATGGCATGTTGTGGCGTGGTATGACATGACATGGTGTGGGTGGTATGCTGCAGCAGAATGCACTGTTGCTTTCCTTGTCGTTTCCGTGTGCCTTGCTGCTTATGAATCAAACTGCCAGGAGCCCCCAGTGCTGCTGCCACCATTTGCCAAATACACATTTCCCTGCACACTCCAGAGCCAGGCATGGCACCCTGTGGTGGAGTAACTCTTCTGGATAATGGGAATCATTACACACACAAAACCCCTTCCACAGATTCACAACTAGTCAGGCACACAGGCACAGATAACACACACACACACACACACACAAGCACAAAACACACTCACACAAGCACACAAACAAAATCTGCCCCCTATAGATCCACAACCACAACCACAGACAGACAGACGGACGAACGGACAGACACACAGACAGACACAGAGACAGACAGACACACACACACACACACACAAAACACACTTACACAAGCACACAAACAAAATCTCCCCCCCAGATCCACAAGCACAACCACAACCACAAACATTTACACACACACACACACACACACACACACACACACACACACACACACACACACACACACACACACACACACACACACACGCACACACACACACACACACACACACACACAATCTCTGCCTTCTACCCAGGTGCCACCCACCGACTCGAAACCTCTCTTTTAAACAGACCCAGATGAGGTCTGGTAGCTTGCCAGAGTTCAACAGCAGGAGCAAGTCTGGAGTGTGGTAGGTTATCGCCTCATCTCTCCTTTATATTACTGCTCCGCTCACAGCCGAGGAGATACGGCCAGACATAAAGGTGGAAAGAGGCCAGTCCCCCTTCTAAGAGATGCGGCTGCTCCATGTTGGCCTCAAGGTCAAAACTAAGCTATGTTTTATGGATGCAGACAGAATAGAAAACGCTTTCGTTTACTCTTTCTACATTGCTTCCCCGTCTGCATTTCTGTTTCAGGGGGTTGTGTGACTTACTGACTTGTAAGAGACCAATGAAATTGTGCAAAGGCTCATCAGGGGTGTGTGTATAATATACAGTATGTGTGGTGTGGGTCAAAATTGTAATGGCCCGACATTTTTGTGACTAAAATCAACAAGGCTGATTACATCATGGATGTTTCTCAGCGGATGAAGTTAGAGAGAGAGTGCGAGAGAGACTGTGCGACAAAAAAAAGAGAGCTCACACTAAGCAGCGAATCAGCCGAATGGATTACAGGGCTGTGCGTGGGCTGAAAAAGGCAGGAGAGAGAGAGAGAGAGAGAGAGAGAGAGAGAGACAGAGACAGAGACAGAGAAACATAATTTCCATGATTATTTGACAGGAGCACATTACTTGGCCTGATGAATAATGGAGGCAAGAGGAGTGTGGTGGCACCTAATCGGCAAACGCTCTCTTGTTCTCTCACTCCACTTTCTCTCTCTCTCGCTCTCTTGCTTCTTCTCTCTCTGTCTGAGTGAGGTTAACAAGGTGTCGGTGCGAAAAACACATCACCTCTGCGCCAAAAAACAAGGCCTCTACATTCCCTCACCCTGATCTGACTCCAATGGAGCAGACGGAATGCTTTTTAAGAAATGAGAAGAGACAAAAACAATACACAAGCACTTACCCATTCACGGCACTTGAGCCGGCAAAGATGTCAGATCGATGTTTATTTGGCAAAACAGTGACACCCTTGATATTAGCACATTTAATTAAAGGGTGCACTGTGTAGGATGGAGGCCAGAGTAGGTATTTCTGGCAATTAAAAATGGCAGACACTAGAGAAGATCCTCCTTTGCATGTGGGAAAAATGCCATCTCCCAGTCATAATGAATACTTAGAGGGTGAAGGTAAGTATTCATGAAAAAGCTACCATTTGTGAATGGGCAGCATGAATTATGGAATTAAACTACTAAATATAGCAGGGTTCCCATGGGTCATGGAATTTCTGGAATATCATGGAATTTCATAGAAGTTTTTCCACTCATGGAATATCATGGAATTTTCTTAACATTAGTGTAAAAGCAAAAACTTTTTTGTTTGGTGTACCACTTTCTTACTGGTTATACTACAACGCTTCGGCAGAAACGGTTTGGTTTTGAGCTGTAGTGTGAAACATTCTAGAATGCACTGAGCCCACTGAAGTCTGGCGATGGCTCGGCATCGGCTCTAGGAGTCAAGATGATCTTCAGTTTTCACACTTTTAAAAAAAACTTTTTAATGTAATTTCTTTTTACGGAAGTGGTCATGGAAATTCCGTTTTTTGGGGTCTGGAAAGTCATGGAAAATCATGGAATTTATATATCTGAATTAGAGTGGGAACCCTGATATAGGCTACAGTATTACACAGTGCACCTTTAAGTAGTGAGAAATTATACAAATGCACGCACACGCCTCCACTAACCAGAAGAGTGCGTGCTGAAATATGTCCAGGGTGTAATGGCCATTAGTCAAATGAGTCATTCCCACCATGTGAGGGATGCAACATCTGTGCTAATAGGCCATATTAATTCACACTGAAGGGATAATTGCACCGGCTTATTTTTAAGCACAGTGGCAAGATCCTGTTTAACGGGAATGTGTAGAGGTGGGGAACACTTCAAAACAATCACATTTGTTTGTTACTTTCTGAGGGGTCTGTGGAGATCGGGAGAGCCATCTTGCTGTCCTACTCTCCTTTATATAGGTCTACAATTGACTTTCTTCCCACCCAGGAGAGAGGAGAGGTCTGACATATGTGTGGCTCACCACCACTTATGTTTTCCAGAGCTTTGGTAATTAAAAAAGAAAGAGAGAGAGAGGTAAAGACACAGAGATGGAAAGAGAAATCTAGAGATGCATTTGCAAAAGTTCCGAATTTGGTAGAAATTGTTGCAAATAGATAGATTTCCAGTTTACAAGCATTTACTTACACTGTGAGGAGGGGCAAGATGCTAAGCAGCCAATCACTTGGGCACATTTTTGAGTGACAGCAGTTTCCAATCAAAAAGAGGCATGTTATTAGGCATGTTATGTAGGTAATGTGTGCTAATGTAATGGAATATATACAATAAGTAGTATGTGATAAGAAAGGAACGATAATGAGACTCAGTGATTTTCGGTAAGACATACACAACGGCAAAAATTCTAAACCTAATCTTTTGGTACTATACGGCAACCAACTAAATTTTAGGAAAAGTCACCAAGGAATTATAATTATAATTATAAGGAATTATTAGGGAATTATACGACATCAAAGTTGGTGCGGGCAATCTAAGTCTAAGAGGTACTGACTGGTTAAGAGCCAGTCTTTAAGACCCTTGTAGTTGGCCTTGCAGCTGCCCATTTACAAACATTGACATACATGTCACTCCACAGGACGCAATTTGTGTTACGAAATTGAACTTGTAGTTAATATTACTGTATTGAGTTTTTTTCACATTCATATATCTTAATATAAAGTCAATATTTATGCAATCATGCCAAATGCTTCATATATTATTCAAAATGTTGTTGGTTCATTTTTGTATATATTATATTCCAGGTTTCATTAATGTTACAGTCACACCGTAGGATATTTGACATATAAACCTTTACATAAATCTTAACAAAAATGTTTCTTCTCATCTAAGACTAATATGAAACATAATCATCACATCTTCTTTCATTGACATTTGTTTTTTAAAGGAAAAATAACAGTTTTGTAGGTTTTTAACCAATGTTTCGAAAAAACAAGGCGTCACGTCTCCCACCCATATACAGACTCTCATTTAGCAGCAGGACACTGAAGATGACAGTTGGATTGTTCTTTGCTCCTGCACACGCCTCACAAAGTATGGGACTCATATGGAGAGCAAAAGTCAGGGGTGCAGGCCAATCATCATGCTGTAAGTACATGAACATCAACAAAGCATTCCCATATCAGTAAGCATAGGTTTTATTGCTCAACTTCAATATGAAGACACAACACACGCGCACACGCACACACGCACACACACACACACACAAAAAAACAAACAAACAAACAAACAAACACACGCACGCACACACACAGAGACAGAGACAGGGAGGATAAACAGAGACAGAGACAGGGAGGGAAACAGAGAGACAGGGAGAGACAATATTCCAGAGGTCCTACAACTGTACAAGTGGTATAATCTCTGCAAAGGATTCAAACCAGATTCACATTAGGATGATAGTCTATTGAACAGATAGATGTTAGTCTGCCACTCTATTCCAATAAGGTCACTTGTCTGTGATGTCAGCCACTGTATTCCATTAGGGTCACTTGTCTGTGATGTCATTATGGAGATGGTTCCAAAACCTCCCCTGAGTATACAGACACTCATTTAGTAGCAGGACACTGAAGAGTACAGTTGGATTATTGTTTCCTCCTGGACATTTACACACGACTCACATAATATGGGACTCAGGTGGACAGCAAAAGTCAGGGTTTCAGGCCAATCATCATACTGTGTAAGTAGGCCTACATGAACATCAACACAGCATTAGCATTAGCACACACACACACACACACACACACACACACACACACACACACACACACACACACACACACACACACACACACACACACACACACACACACACACACACACACACACACACACACACACACACAGAGGGAGGGAGACTGAGAGACAGGGAGAGACAATGTTCCAAAGCTCCTACAAATGTATACTACCCTACGAGGGGTATAAACAAACAAATGCACGCACGCACGCACACACACAGAGACAGAGACAGGGAGGATAAACAGAGACAGAGACAGGGAGGGAAACATAGAGACAGGGAGAGACAAAATTCCAGAGGTCCTACAACTGTACAAGTGGTATAATCACTGCAAAGGATTCAAACCAGATTCACCTTAGGATGATAGTCTCTTGAACAAATACATGTTAGTCTGCCATTCTATTCCAATAGGATCACTTGTCTGTGATGTCTGCCACTCTATTCCATTAAGGTCACTTGTCTGTGATGTCATTATGGAGATACAATGTTCCAGAGGTCCTACAACTTTATACTACCCTTCAAGTGGTATAAGCTCTGCAAAGAATTCAAATCAGATTTGCCTTAGGATGATAGTCTTTTGAACAGGTAGGCCTACATGTTAGTCTGCCAATCTATTCCAATAGGGTCACATGTCTGTGATGTCTGCCACTCTATAAGCTATTTTCACGCTTGTTACGTAGCAACTTCCTCATTGGCCGATTGTGCATTCCAACTTCCGGTGAACTGTCATACTGTCGTTTCTGTGTATACGGAGGTAAACAATGTTCGCCTATTCAAGTTTTTTTGGGAAATCTGCCAAGGTTGTCTTTTGCAGACGTTCATCGTCTGGTGAACCGTCACTCGACAACACCCCGCTCCAAACTGGACAAGGGATACAGCTTGTTTTTTGAGAAATTCATTCACGACTATGAAGGTAAGCGGTTAAGCTTATGCTAACGTCAGTTTGTGGCGTTACCTCAGATAGATGTTCGTATGGGTTATTGGTATTTGGCCAAACCAACAAAGCAAGATCGTTGTTTATTTTAAACAAGGATGAATTAGTTAATTTCGCTTGTATTGTGATAAAAAAAAACGTTTTAAAGTCAGCTCGATTGTTGGGTAGAATGTAAACGAGGAGGGGAGTCAGCTTCAACCAGTTGCTACGTAGCGTTGTCGCTCCGGTTTTGTAACCTTCTGGGTAGACTACTGTACCATTCCTCAGTCATGTTATGTTATGAGAGAATTGCAATATAATAATAGTTCAGCGAGAATGCCTGTTTGAAAACTGACTCCCCCTCTGTGTTATGTGGTCCTGCTCCCAAGGTCTATGTGGGTTTTAACTCGTCCTAGTACATAAATTCAACATCATAAACCAATAACAGAGTGTATGAATTAATCTTTTTGATTCATTAATTAATTTCCCATTTTGCTATTTACTTTTTTTGCTTACCAGTTTCCAACGTCATTGACAGGGAGGTTGCTGTCAGGTCTAGGTGTTACAGGTCAATGAGGAAGCGAGAACAGCCCCATTATTTGCAGGTTATTTTAGGCAGTTAAGGAGTCTGAATAATAAGTGTTTAATATCCTGTTTGTTAAACATGTAAACAGTGTAAGAGGTTAACTACTTTACGGCAGTTCCAGATTTCTAAAGATGTTTTTATATTTGTATTGCTCATCCTTACATTTCTTTATTATTTGGTGCATTTTTTGTCTTATTTTAGTTTAACCTTGTCTGTCGGATTACTGCTGTGTATTTTATGTAGATTGTTTTCCAAGCTGAAGCTCCAGAACTGCAAGGAACATCATGCAGCTGTACAGCAGGGAAGGTCCTCTGCAACCACCTTGTGGCCTTGCTATTCCAGTCGGCCCATTACTGCATGTTGAAGGTAAGTTGTATGTTCAGGGCTGCTGTCTGCCGTTTGATTTGAGTGACCATGCCTAGAGGTCTATCACCACATTTTTTAAATCCTGGTTTGCACTTCTGTCTCTGCAGGTGACAGCTGTACCACCACCTGTGCCCTGCACAAGCTCCCTTCAAGCATGGCATCGGCCTAGGACCATGGTAATGTTTTAGCTGTGTTGAGCTGTACCACATAGAGAAGAATGTCAGTCTTTTTGCCAGCCAGATGACTTGTATGCCACTTTTTGCTTTGCTAACAATGTTCCCTAAGAAATATGACCAGGCACTGTTGACAAATCGAAGCACCCGCACACACATGATTAAAAAACAGACTGGAGATACCTAGCACAAATCTGTTATTTTAACTAACAAAGACTGTATTTTAACAAATTAACTGGGTACGGCTGCTTCTTATCTTTCTCAGGGGATCCATGCAGAACCGGTTCAGGACTTGGTAGTCAGGAAGCCAAAGCCATCCACCAGGAGCGTGTGCAAATCAACACTCTATCAAGCATACACTGGTAATGTGTACTACTGTAACTAATATGACACTGTTGACACTTGACATCATATTTGAAAACCAAAAGTAGTTGTAAGACGTGTCAATAATTTAACATTTCGCCTTTTATATTTATCTGTTTCAGGACCCCTGCCTGATCCCAACATGCTGGCTATTGGGGAGAAGCTCACAAACATCAGGCCGCAACCACTGATCTCGTCTGTGCTGCACGGCCTATCGCAGCTGTCGATGGTAGACTCCAAGTTCGGACCTGTGCCACGAGGATCACCCCTGTCATACCAGTGTCCTCCTGTGGTCAAATGTGGGGATTACATCCAGCACCCAGAGGCACCAGCATTCCCGAATCTGCCCTTAGAGGACTCAACATTTCCCACCCAAATTCCACAATTTGAAAAAAACTCAATCCAAATTTTGCATTTCGACACTTTAACTGTTACATATAACATGGCAAGTGACATAGAGAAGCAGACAAGAGAACAGTCTGAGTGCCAGTGTTAATTTCGTCAACCACGACGATGACGAAAATATTTCGTCAACGCCCCTTTTTCCCTTGACGATGACGAGACGATGACGCACTAAAAATTGCCTCAAGCAAATCAAAATATGACGAAAATAAAAAAATATTTTCATCAAGGAGACTAAGACGAGACGAAATATACAAGACATGGACGAATGGACATTAAAAATATATAATTATATATAATTAATTTGTAATTGTAATATAGGCCTAAGTGTCTTGAACTTCATTCATGCTGTGTTGCCTCGCTTGTATCTGCTGGCAGCCAATGCATGGCGCAGCTCAGTCAGTAGTTCTATAGCCTAGTAGTTCAGTGAGTCCATTTAAGTTGAGTTTAGGTCCTAAAACATTCCCAGAGAAAGAGAAAAAATAGCCGACGTTGAGGGAAGTGTTCATTTTGAAACATGTTCAACCCTCTTATCCATGACGAAGACATGTGTTTCTGCAGTAGGTAATGACAGTCGCGCCAATCCTCCTCTGATACTGTCATTCTAAACCTCCTCGAGCTTCCACTATTCTCCTTTTCAGTTTTCACTTAGGCTGTCTTAGCCCGGCGTTCGTTGTCTGTTCTTTTTTTGTAATGTTTGCTATATTTGTTGTTTAACCATATGAGTAGGCAGCAAGCAAATCATGAAGGTCGGATTTGTGAATTTATTTAAATCAGTCACCGCGGGAGCGCGCGGAAAGGGGGAAAGTTGGCCTGTCTAAAGTAACAGAGGCACGGCTACTGTAGTCTAGTTTTGAAAAGAATCAATGGATGGGCGATCGCTAAGGAGTTTTAAACTGTTGAGATTTGAAACTTGTTCTCGTCGAGAGCAACGCTAAAAGACCCAAGGAAGTCGACAGCATTTCCGTGCGTCTTCAGCGTCTTCCTAAGTTCCAAAAACTCTTTCCAGGTCATGCTTATCGAGCCTCGACACCCCCGACAAACAAAACAGCATTTGTGTTTAAATATTTTTATATGCGTGTGCTTTCTTTCGTCCAGTCTGCATACCCCTGCCTAACAATTTTCCTGGGACTTTTGCAGGGCATACGAAGTGGGTTCGCGCAATCTATTTAAGCCTATTCCACACATGCCGCACGAGTCATTATCGTTCTCTGCTCGCATTGCCAATTGAAAACAAAAACCGCTAACTTGCATAGTCTAACATCAGCAGTATTTTATCTGACTCGTGGTCATCGGGAAGCCACTATCAGGGAGACTTCTTGAACTTCATGCAGACTTGGGATGTCTGGTCTTCCCACTGCCGGCAATCTGCAGGCTTTAAGTCCCGCGGTCAGGTGAAGAAGAGCATGTAGCTTCCTCCGTGATCAAACTCAAAATGAAATATAATATGCAGCAGCTTCTAATGCACGAGAGAGAGAGAGAGAGAGAGAGAGAGAGAGAGAGAGAGAGCGCAGCCTGCACCTGGATGTGTGTGTGTGTGTGTGTGTGTGATGCTCTTTTGCTCTATGATGTTGAAATTACTGATTTGGGTTTTGGTGGAAAATGACCAAGTAACAAGGTGAATATTTGCTGCAATAGGCAATATTAGTAATACTTTGTGAAATAACAATAGCCATTGTAGGTTATTTATTTTACACAATATTGACTAAAATGACAAAAAATTGAAATGTTGACTAAAATTTGAAATGTTGACTAAAATGACTAAAATTTGACTATGACTAAAATTGATTTTCGTCATTTTGACTAAGACTAAGACAAAATTGTGAAGGCAATGACTAAAATATGACTAAGACTAAAATTGATTTTCGTCATTGTGACTAAGACTAAGACTAAATAAAAAAAAGCTGACGAAATTAACACTGCTGAGTGCCCACTATGGCAAGCTCTACGAAAGCCGAGAGTAACAGCAAGTAGATTTTATGAGGTTAGCCACGTCAGAGGGGTGTCCTCTGGTGAGTCCCTGGCATTGAGAATACTTAAGGGCACTCGCCAGACTCCTGCCATGAAGAGGGGGCTGGAGCGGGAGCCACAGGTGCTGGAGGTGTGCAATGTCAATGTGGGTCGCTGTGGGTTAGTCATTCACCCTCAAGCTCCTCACCTGGGGGCTAGCCCTGATGCAAGGGTATATGACCCAAATGAAATTCCATGTTTTGGCCTTGCTGAGGTGAAATGCCCAGCCATTTCAAACATCACACAGGCAGGACATGTAAAAATTACTAATGGGAAGGCGAAACTTAAAAGAAACCACAAGTACTACTGGCAGGTTCAAGGCCAACTTGCAGTAACTGGCTTGAGTTGGTGCGATTTCATTACGGATACAGAGGAGGACTTAACCATTGAAAGAGTGTGGAGGGATGATGAATTGATTGGAGAGATGAAGGAGAAGGTGGACGTGTACTTTTTTGGTACATTCATGAATGTTTATCTTTTGCCCAAAGAAGTGTAATTAACCAAATGATTATTGAAAGAATTCATGAATAAATGAAGTGCACGACTAAAGGTTTCCATGATTACGCAAGTATATCCTAACATTACACATCTATTTTAACATTACATATTACAGATTGCAGTTTACAAGTTATTCTGTTTTTATTAAAGGTAATATCTCACAAAGTAATTTTAGGGGTGGTGGTGGTGTGTGTGTGTGGGGGTATTCAACAGGAATGTAACAGTTTATTATATTACAAAGTTAAAGGGGTTGCCTATTCAACAGGAATGTAATGTTTTAACTCAAGTGGTCCCTGGAACAAGGACATCAAACAGCAAACGGTCCACAGCTGGTTAACTGTCCCAGACAAGGTCAAAGGGATGGTGTCTTGCCAGATCTGGTATTCCTTCACTCTGCGTATTGCCCTTTCCACAAGGATTCGAAGCCGGGCAATTGCTTGTGTTTTTAGAGCATCTTCTTCTGTAAACTGATCTGTAATTAGAGGTGGGAAATTAGTTCTACTGTGCTAATTCAGTGAGGGAGAGACATATAGGGGAAGCCAAAGCACATATAGATTACATTTTTGTTCACAGTTTTAATCTGAGATGTTCATTGTGACATTTCATGCTTACTTACCAGTCATCTTGAAGGGAGGTATGATAAGTGTTGCCCCACGGTCACTCAGCAGCTTCTCAATGGTGAATCCCTTGTCTGCCATGCAGCCATCCCCTGGTTCTAGTAAATCAAGTAGACCACTTTTTTCTGTTATCTTTCGGTCAGAGATGGAGCCAGTGAAAAGACTCGAAACAAAAGTCACAGCACTGCATGGGGCAACCCCAATTAAGCCCTTGAAAGTTGTTGTGTTCTTGTAAGGAGAGAACAGCTCTGACTGAAGAGTTAGTGATGATGGAGACTGGCATCGCACCTCAGTGCAGTCGATGATCACTCTGACATTTGGACAGTACTGCACAAATTTGGTAGGCATGGTGTTCCTGATTTGCCGTTTACTCATCCAGATGGGAAGGGATCCAAGGATTAGGTAGAGGTAGTTGGCCCACGTGATGACAGCCCTGGAGACAGTGGACATACTGACCTCAAACAGGTCGGCCAACACCTTCTCTGGCAGGCCAGCGGCAATTCGGCAGCAGAAAAGAAAAAACTCATCTATAAGGGGCAGTCTGCGCGATGGACTCGGAGAAAGGGGCTCAGATGATTGTGCCTTTTTTTGCGCCTTCGACCAATAGACAAGTCTGGTGGCAGATGGTTTGATGGCCTCCCAGAAGTCACAAAAAACATCCCTTGACGTGAACCGTGTATAAAATCGTATGTCCTTATCGGAAATGCAAAATCTATTAAATCGCAATTGGGCCAGCTCTGCTTTCAGTAGTGACATTTCTTTCTTCATGCCCGCGATTTCCTGCTCTAGTTGCTGTATGCGTTCAGCAGCAGCATCCAGCGCACCTGTATGACACAAAAGAAAGTAGGCCTATGTAAGGTTCTGATATTAAAAACTGCTTGAATGTTACCATCGGGAGGTAAAGCAACATTTTGAGAGTGAAAAATGTCATACCTGGTGTTGGTGCAGTTCCGTAGCCATGTTCACGGGTAGCATGTCATTTTTCCGACACCCCTTTGGTCCGATTCGTCAATATTCCGAAAATTTCCCATTAATCCTACAGCCCACTAACTCGAAATAATTAAATGAAACCCTTTGCTCCGACAGCTCAATGTTCCGACCTGTTTGGGTTTGGTCATCATCCCAGATCGTATGTCCTGCTTTTCCCGGTGCCAAGTAGACTTCAGCTGCATGCGCTGCGACGAGCACATAGATGTCGTCTGAGTCGGTCTTGCTGTGCTCTTACCAAAACCACCCCTAAACATAACCTGTCATTAATGCAATGTTGCCAAGTTTTACAATTGTGCCCTACCCAAAACCCTTCCTAACCCTAACCTGTCAGTAGGCTATTGCAATGTTTCTGAGTTTTCAATTTGTGCCTTGACCAAAACTTTCCCTAAACCTAACCTGTCACAGACAGCAGCATGACCACTGCGTAGGCTTCAGAGATGACGGTGATCTAAAGCAGCTTTTGGTCGGAACATTGGACTGTCGGGACAAAGGGTTTCATTTAATTGGTAAAAAGTTATCAGAGACTAAGTGCTGTAGGATCAATGGGAAATGTTCGGAACATTGACGCATCGGACCAATGGTGCGTCGGAAAAATGAGCGGACCCCATGTTCACGGACCACCAACGCTGATAATTCCTCCATGGCAACCCATAGCTGTGTTTGCTCCGAGGGGAGGTCCGGCGAAATCTCACGGTCTACCATCCGTTTATTGACCCGTTTATAAACGGACTCCCTGGTCGGCAATCCCCAGTTGTTCCACTCAAAGCGGGAGGGCACAGAATTTACTTTTAGGCGACGACCAGGCGCAAAATTATCCAGCGCTAGCAGCCCACTATCACTGCCTGTAATGTAGTCTGACTCGTGGAAATGCCGGCTACAAACGTAGGTGCTTCCCTGTTTTATTTTAAAGGTTTCCCCTTCGTCTCGCTTAATAGCAGTGATCCACATCTTTCGTACAACTTGGTCTGTCGGGAATCCGTGAAACCTCAAGTATGGTTGGCGTTGTTTATTAGATGAACACAGAGGAACCGAGCAGTGACATCTTGCCTTTGTTTGCGCCATTGTTATTGTAGATCAGCTGCCGGAAGTTGGAATGCACAATAACGCTAAGTCCCGCCCACTAATCCCGGAAGCGTGAAACTAGCTTATTCCATTAGGGTCACTTGTCTGTGATGTCATTATGGAGATGGTTCTAAAACCTCACCTGAGTATACAGACACTCATTTAGCAGCAGGACACTGAAGAGTACAGTTGGATTATTGTTTCCTCGTGGACATTTACACACGCCTCATATAGTATGGGACTCAGATGGACAAGTCCGGGGTGCAGGCCAATCATCATACTGTAAGTACATGAACATCAACACAGCATTACCTTATCAGTAAACATAGGTTTTATAGCTCAACTTCAACATGAAGACACATGCACGCAGACACACACACACACACACACACACACACACACACACACACACACACACACACACACACACACACACACACACACACACACACACACACACACACACACACACACACACACACACAGAGAGACAGAGACAGAGACAGAGAGAGGGAGGGAAACAGAGAGACAGGGAGAGACAATGTTCCAGAACTCCCAAAACTGTACAAGTGGTATAATCACTGCAAATGATTCAAACCAGATTCACCTTAGGACAATAGTCTCTTGAAGAGATACATTTCAGTCTGCCACTCTATTCCAATAGGGTCACTTGTCTGTGATGTCTGCCACTCTATTCCAATAGGGTCACTTGTCTGTGATGTCTGCCACTCTATTCCATGAGAGTCACTTGTCTGCGATGTCATTATGGAGATGGTTCTAAAACCTCACCTGAGTATACAGACACTCATTTAGCAGCAGGACACTGAAGAGTACAGTTGGATTATTGTTTCCTCTTGGACATTTACACACGCCTCATATAGTATGGGACTCAGATGGACAGCAAAAGTCAGGGTATGAGGCCAATCATCATACTGTAAGTACATGAACATCAACACAGCATTATCGTATCAGTAAGCATATGTTTTATATCTCAACTTCAACATGAACACACACACACACACACACACACACACACACACACACACACACACACACACTCACACTCACACACACACACACACACACACACACACACACACACACACACACACGCACACGAACACACAAACACAGAGACAGAGAGAGGGAGGGTAACAGAGACACAGGGAGAGACAATGTTCATTAGCTCCTACAACTGTACAAGTGGTAAAATCTCTGCAAAGGATTCAAATCAGATTCACATTAGGATGATAGGCTCTTGAACAGGTATGTTAGTCTGCCAATCTATTCCAATAGGGTCACTTGTCTGTGATGTCTGCCACTCTATTCCATTAGGGTCACTTGTCTGTGATGTCATTATGGAGATGGTTCTAAAACCTCACCTGAGTATACAGACACTCATTTAGCAGCAGGACACTGAAGAGTACAGTTGGATTATTGTTTCCTCTTGGACATTTACACACGCCTCATATAGTATGGGACTCAGATGGACAGCAAAAGTCAGGGTATCAGGCCAATCATCATACTGTAAGGACATGAACATCAACACAGAATTATCGTATCAGTAAGCATATGTTTTATATCTTAAATGTCGTTTATATATAAACGTAGTTCTGGAGGAAGTCCGAGAGTGATTGACAGCTGTCATTACTTGCTCCCGCCTTCGCGCATATTTAAATCCCTCCTTCCCTCTTTCGCCTGTCATGCGCGAAGGCTTTCCGAATTGTATTGGACACGGCAGCGAGAGAAGCAGCATGGAACTCGAGCTCAATTATTGCGCCATCAAACAACATCGAAGAATCTCGCTCCAGATGGCCTCTGGACCACAACCATTCAAGAAGACCGCCAGATTTTACTACCCAAGCCCTGCCAGGCCGGTCACCGCTCCTCTCGGCGTCCTCACTCTCTTCTCCCGCTCCACCTCGAGGCCCTACTCACCACTGACTCCAGCCCCGGAAACCGTCATCACGCGAGCCATGGCGCCATACCCGACCCTCGCAAAGCTTCAGACAATCGATGCCCTCTGATCGAGCCCAAGACATCCCGCCATTCAACCGACGCACGCCGCGCACGCACGTCAAGCAATGCAACACTGGCCGGAAGCTGCAGCCGCACCCACATACGGCACCCGCCACCTAAGCGCCCAACGCCTGCCTCACTAGCAGCAGACCCTGAGGCTCAGGCCTCCTCATACTTCGCTTCCATTAGCCGTCCAGCATTCACCTTGCTATCACCGACAGCCTCGACGACAGTGGCCTAAAGTAAAGCCGACAGTCCGCCGACTCATCCCTCCTCCCGGTAGCCCCTACTTTTACAGGCTTAGATTTATTCTGGACTTAAATACTACCGCTGCTACCTTCGGACCATAACCTAGCTGAAGCCACTTAAGTGACCGAGCTAAAGTCTCCAGTGCTTCCACTCTACGGTATTTGTTTAACAAGCCACGCAGAATTCAACATGCGTCAGATCGCAGGCGGCTCCGGTAGCGACCGCGTCGCTACTCCCCCTCCCCCTCATCCCTCCCTCCTCCACCTCCCCCGGCCGAGGCAGCCCTCGGTCGTCTCCCTCCGGGTGGGCCCGCGCCAACCGCTCCCTCCCCACCCAACTTTCCCTCAACCTCCACGGAGTGCTCGTGCCCGATCTGCGCGCGTCCGCAAGACCCTTCTCAGCAGCGGGTCATCTCCAGCCCGTCCACCTTCAGTGAACTGACTACATAATTGCCAACCCTCTATTTTGCACCTCAATCGTCGTATCCATTTACCCTTCTCGTTTTAAGTTTCACGGAACTCAACTCCAGCTCCTTGCTCTTGTATCGCCACTAGCTACCACCCCTTCGATGTGAATGCATTATTTTCCATTTCTATCATGGCATCAATTTAAACCCGTAGGCTATTCGAACAGTTTCGCAGATCTCAGTTCCTGGCCCTCTCTCATATACTCGTCCTCTCTCGAGGACAGCCTGCTCATGCATTCCCTTGCGCTTTCAGGGCCAGCGCCAATGTAATTTTATTTTCTACCCATTATTCACTCTCCTCAATCCATGCTATCGAAGCCACCTCAACTGGACGACGCACACCCCCTGCCCGTTTTCTCCACGGGCCAACACTGCTATAGCGTCATCGTGCAACTGCCTTCAGACCCGCCGTGTCGGTGGCGACCGCGTCGCTACACCCCACCCCCTCTTTCCTCCCCACCCTATCCCCCATCCAGTTGGCAACTGTCAACTGCTCCCTCCTTCCCTCCCCATCACCCGTCCGACATGGGTCCGCTCCCGCTGGAGCGCCACCGAGTTCCATGTGCCCGGACCAAACATGCGTCAGATCGCAGGCGGCTCCGTTAGCGACCGCGTCGCTACTCCCCCCCCCCCCCCCCCCCCCCCCCCCACCTCCCCCGGCCGAGGCAGCCCTCGGTCGTCTCCCTCCGGTTGGCCCCGCGCCAGCTGCTCCCTCCCCACCCAACTTTCCCTCAACCTCCCCGGAGTGCTCGTGTCGGATCTACGTGCGTCAGCAAGACGCGACTCAGCAGCGGGTTATCTCCAGGCGGCTCCGCATCGACAGCTCGATGCATAGGAGTGCCCGTGCCTGGTGCCCGCATCCACCACCATTCATACCACAGGCAGTTTCGCATACAGTGCCGCGTGCGCACGGAGGCTACCCGAGCCGCCGCTCGGACCGAATATGACTTCACAGTTAGTCCTCACCAACCTCACCGCTATTGCGCTCGTAACGACTCGCCACCCCCAGACTACTCAATGCTGCAGTGGCTTACATTCTCAGTACCTAATTTGTTTCACCCCTTTTTGCTATCGGTACGTTAAGGAGTCACATTACAGATTAAGCGGGTAAATGCTCAGCCGTTAACATATGCCTCACGTAATTCATAGGCTATTCGTAAGAGCCGTTGGTAGTCTGCGCATTATAACATCACAGACACATCATGGTGTTTAAAGCATGACATTTGGCTTCGCCATGCAAACTGAGCTTCGGCTGTATCCGTCTTATATTCCGTGGTTCACATTCGTCACCCCACAGATTGCCTATTTCGGCTCACTGCACTCTCCCTCGGCTAGACATGTTGCGGAAGCACGTATGAACCCTTTTTTGGGCCCTGCGCCACAGCTCAGGCCATTGTTTCCCAGACTGCACCGAAAGCGTATCCAAGCGCAACGGTTCCCCGCAGCGCCGAACCCGAACCACATAATTTTGCTATTCAAACATTTACCCGCCGTTACGGCACCCACCCACCACAGCCCAGCGCGCATAGACGATTTATGCACGGTAAATGGTTAAACATGTCTCAGAACACTCGCTGGATCATATTGCAACATCTCCCCGTACTCGCCTAGTTACCACGTGAACCCTTTAACGGGTTACCTCTTTGGATGCACACATTATTTTATTATATTGCATTTGGCAGGCGCTTTATAACCAAATCGACTTTCAAAAGAGCATCTTTCATCCATTGATTCGCTAATTCACTCATTCTGAATTCTCTCCCTCAAAGAACTCCTGGCGCAATTCAAAGAGGTTGCCGCATTCGCATTTATTTAGAACAACATATGATTGTCGTTTGTCTGTTCGGGATAATTGCACAGCGTGTCTCCTGTTCACATCATGGGAAACAACGGTCGATTGTCTATCAGCCCTGCAATGCGCTCGCCCGCCGTTTGGCTCATTCACAACTTCTCAGGCGCATGTAGCTAATACCTGCCTTTCCGAGATTATCCTTGACTACCTTTGCACCAGTTGGACAGCCACTGTTGCTGCGTTTATTTGCAGACGCTCTGTTCGCGCATAAATTCATACAAGTCGCTGCTTTATTTTCTGTTCGTCTCGTTATTGTGGCACGCATCGGATTGCCATCCATTTGACAGGGCCACTAGCTCTTCTTTAGGTCACCTCGCTGGGAACCCTGCACGATTAGTTCATCACCCACCCAAGGCACTCGCCATCTGGTTTAGCTCATTCACAACTCCTCATGATAACGTAACTATTACCTGAATTCTGAGATTATCAGTAGCCACCTCCGAATGGACAACCACTGTGCCTCGAACAGCCCCGGCCACGCGCACGGATATTTCGATTGCCAGCACCATGGACAGCGCTGTAACCACAGATTCGCTGAATACACTGCACACACGCACGCCCAACTAGGCCTGTGTGTCTGTCTTAAACGTTTTCTTTTAGTAGCCTAACCCCGTATCCCTTTCCGACACTAGAATCGGCTCCATGTCCAGCGACATTGGCTGAAGAGCCTGCCTCCATTTTCTGTTTCAGACACCAGAGTCGGGTCCATGCCCAACGGCCGACGGCCATTTCTGTTTTACTCCTCACCCTCGCAGTTTTACCATCAGATCTCGTTCACCCATCTGCTATTGTCTAACGGGTTCGCATACCCTCATAGATGTTTACCAGGGAAGCGGAACGCCTTAAAGGCCTACACACGTTCTCGCTACAGTCACTCATTCTTTTGCAAACCAGTTGGTTACGCTCCCATCGCTGGCGTGCCACATAGGTCGATATCTCGTTCAGCCTGCCTTCGAGCTTACCACGTGACAGTGACAGACTCGCAGCCACCACAGCTACTATCTAACATGGTCAATCAGGGCAGCATTTAAAACGTCCCGCTGCTTTTCTGAGCGCTTGTGCGCCATGTGTGCGAACCTCGCAGGTATAGGCTATTTGTCTCGGGCATTAGCTCTCACTCGCATTGGCCCGCATCGGATCGCCACCGTTTCACCACGCTGCGTTACGTAGCCTAGGCCTATTATCATTATTATTCTTGTAATTATTTGTTTTGGTTATTTATTTATTTTAAGCTTGGCCCTCGGTCCTCTAGTCAGCTGCGCTTTTTGGGAGGTAACGGACCTCGTCTTGAGTGCATCGTCTGGCATAGTTGGTTGGTCTCAGCATCTTTGGGGGGAAGCGGATCTCATCCCGCATGAGCTCCGTTTAAAGCATCCCAGGACCGAGGCCAGCTAACATGCCAAACATGCATATACTATACGTAAACTGTACACCAAGCACTCAAGGACAAACTCGTGAACTTCAACATGAAGACACACACACACACACACACATACACACACACACACACACACACACACACAAACACACACACACACACACACACACACACACACACACACACACACACACACACACACACACACACACACACACACACACACACATACACACACACACACACACACACGCGCACACAAACACGCAAACATACAAACACACAGAGACAGAGACAGAGACAGAGAGAAGGAGGGAAACAGAGACACAGGGAGAGACAATGTTCATTAGCTCCTACAACTGTACAAGTGGTATAATCTCTGCAAAGGATTCAAACCAGATTCACCTTAGGATGATAGGCTCTTGACCAGATACATGTTAGTCTGCCAATATATTCCAATAGGGTCACTTGTCTGTGATGTCTGCCACTGTATTCCATTAGGGTCACTTGTCTGTGATGTCATTATGATGATGGTTCTAAAACCTCACCTGAGTATACAGACACTCATTTAGTAGCAAGACACTGAAGAGTACAGTAGGATTTTTGTTTCCTCGTGGACATTTACACACGCCTCATATAGTATGGGACTCAGATGGACAGCAAAAGAAAGGGTTTCAGGCCAATCATCATACTGTAAGTACATGAACATCAACACAGCATTATCGTATCAGTAAGCATATGTTTTATAGCTCAACTTCAACATAAACACACACACACACACACACACACACACACACACACACACACACACACACACACACACACACACACACACACACACACACACACACAAAGAGAGAGTGAGAGACTCAGACACAGAGAGAGGAAGCGTAACAGAGAGACAGGGAGAGACAATGTTCAGAGCTCCTACTGCTCTACAAGTGGTATGATCTCTGCAAAGGATTCAAACCAGAT
>NC_085860.1:5136651-5164151 GCF_034702125.1 Engraulis encrasicolus
ATAGTCACGAAAGAGGAGAGTCTTTACTTTTTCCACGCTGTTACCACAAAGTGCCAGGTAGTTAATATCGGTTGGCCATATTGGATTTGGCGGCCATCTTGAAAATAAAGATAAACACATTTTCTTTAGATGGTTCTAAGCATGTGTGGTGGGTGGTACCAGTGGTGTAGTCTCCTTTTTTATGGTGGGTATACTGTATATTTGAGCATTTTTTGAAGTGGGTATACTGTATAAATTTGTGCTATTCAAAACAACGGATCAATCAATTTTAAGTGGGTATACTGAAATCCCTGAAATTTAGAAGTGGGTATACTCCGTATACCCGTGTTCTACGTAGACTACACCACTGGGTGGTACACAAATGAGTTTTAAAAGTTTATCATCTCAATACTCAAGCATGGTAGTGGGACTGATATGGTTTGGGGATGAATGAATGCCGTCAACATAGGAAATCTGAATTACACCTATAGAAACATGCATGTCAACATGCACTGTGACTACTGAAGCAAATCATGATACTCTCCATAGGATTTCATTCAAATCTCACACCAATGTATTTAAGCCAGGTGCAGACTCAAAATGTAAAAGTTCAATGTAAAGAAAGGTTGAAACACACACCACTGACCTCCCTTTTAATCCCTTTTCATTTTGTGACAATTCGGGCCAACAGGGCACCTTCTCTTCCGGATTTTAGTCTGGGATGTACTCACTTTTGTGGGTAAATGTTCAAACATTAAAGGCTGTATTTTGATTTTTTGTGAGTGATCAACAAATTTTAGTGGTTATGTTGTTAACAGGTTACTAATCATTGTCAAAATGGAATTTCTTTGATCTTATCCTATGAAAAGATATACTTACAAATCTGCAAAAATGTGAAGGGTGTACTCATGAGACATACTGTATATTACTATTTTGAGAGGAGATATTTTCACAAAATGTTGCACAGTCAGGAAGACATGTCTGGAAGGCAAAACGTTGTTATACTGTTAATCCTAGAAAACCAACATGATCTCCAAAAATTCCGTGCTCCTGGACACGGATGTTAAGGACACAAAATATGTGTCCAGGAGCACGGATTTTGCCAAAATCCTGTGCTCCTGGACACAGAATTATTTTCCGTGATGGACACACGGAAGTGCTCTCTCTATACTCCCACAGCTCTATGTTTCCACAGTCTTGTGTTTTCTCAGGTCAGGATTTTTCTAATTTCAAATATTTTTCTCCAAAAAAAAAACATTTCTTACTGACAGGTTAGGGTTAGGGATTGTTTTGGTCTGGGAACAGCTAGTTTTCTTTCAATCATTATATGAATTTGATAGCCTAGCAACCAACTGGAAAAGGTATTTCTCAAAAATATGTCTTTAATGACAGGTTAAGGTTAGGGAATGTTTTGGTCAGGGCACAACTTAAATTGCTATAGCATTATTTTGTTTAGGATTAGCATTTGGTATGTATTTTCTAATGATAGAGTTAACACAGTGCTGTGGTAATATCCTAAAGAAAGTACTTCCGTGTGCCCATCACGGAAAACAATTCCGTTTCCAGGAGCACGGAAAACAATTCTGTGTCCAGGAGCACGGAATTTTGGCAAAATCCGTGATCCTGGACACGGATTTCGTGTCCTTAACATCCGTGTCCAGGAGCACAGAATTTTTGGAGATCAGGCTGAGAAAACACAGAGATTTGATGGGGGTTTTCTTTTTTCCCCCTAACTCTCGGCCTGAAAAATGCATCATTCAGCTGGTATTTCCCGTGAAGGTCGGCACTGTTTCCCTGCCTGCCTCACAAAAGGGATGCAGAGCTATTGATGACAACCATTCGATCAAACACTTTCATGAGTCTTTCTCAAATGCACCCACACTTTAAACCCAAAGTTTTTTTCCACTCAACTGCATGAAAGCAGAAGGGTACAACATTCTTTTTCTTCCCAGAGCCTTGGCCGTTAGATTGCAGTGAATGAAAACTTACACCAGCAGCCAGGCAACATAATACTAAAATATGAAAGTAGAAGATAGATTTTGGGCACAAAATAACAAGTTACTGTTGAGTGAGTCATACATATTTACCATTTTTTTTGCAAGGCCATGGTAGAAAATGTACTTTTCCAAGGTCCATTTCCATCCCTGGTGGGCATCACAATAGTGACTGCTGCACAGAGATGAACTGCAGGTCATGGAAGCTGTGAGTACAGTAGATCTGAACTGCTGCTCCAAATTGCCTGGCAACAGCGATGACGGCAGGATAGCATCCGTGTCAGGGTCATGTGCAAGAGTAGGGGCAGATAAAGAGACAAAAAGATAGAGAGAGAGGCTGCATAGAGCGAGAAAGACAAAAATGTGTGAGAAAAGAAGAGGGAGAGAAAAACATACAGGAGAGAGAGAGAGAGAGAGAGAGAGAGAGAGAGAGAGAGAGAGAGAGAGAGAGAGAGAGAGAGAGAGAGAGAGACAGAGAGAGACAGAGAGAGACAGAGAGAGAGTGAGAGACAATGTTCCAGAGCTCCTACACCCTTATACTACCCTACAAGGGGTTGCAACATTGAACGTGACATTAATGCTTTCACGTGATATTACGTTAAACTTCGGCTTTTTTCGCACACCTCAGCTGGCAGGTGCGTCGGAGATGGCACCATGGGTCACTCAGCAATAGTTTCTGAGAATGCCTGATGAAGGTCTAGTACCGAAACGTCGTTTATTAAAGAAAGAACAGCGAAATGGTCAGTGTGCGGGAGTTTCTTTAAACTAAAACGTTGATATTAACTTGGATATTGTCCAGTTTGCCAAAAGATATTCACTGCACTTTGTCTTTAAACGGTAGTACAGTATAAGCGAGAGAGAGAGAGAGAGAGAGAGAGAGAGAGAGAGAGAGAGAGAGAGAGAGAGCGTGAGAGACAGAAAGCGAGGGGCGAAAGAAAAAGAGAGGAAAACTGTGGAAGAGAAAGAGAAACATGAAGTGTAGTACATGGCCATAGGTAAGAGTGATCGAGGCTGACAGGACTGCACCATGGTCCTCGCTGTGTAGACTCAACACAGACTGGAGGAGATCATTCACCAGCCACAATGGACAGCTGAACACCCCACATTAGATGGCTGCTTGCGGAAGGGAGGACGAGGCACGCACACACACACACACACACACACACACACACACGCACGCACGCACACACACACACACACACACACACACACACACACACACACACACACACACACACACACACACACACACACACACACACACACACACACACACACACACACACAAACACACACACACACACAGAACACAGTTTTTCTGTTCCCTGCCTAAATCAATATATCTCCCATTCACTACCTCATGCATGGACATGCACATGCATGCACACAGAGCAAGAAGCTGTGTAGCACACATACAGAGCAAGAAGCTAATGCTTCAGCTACAGCAAATCATCATCATAGCCAGGAAACACCCACAAACACATAGCAATGACTCTTGCACATACTGTGCACAGCATTAGTGAGTACACCCCTTTTTAAAAATAATATTTCAATATTTCAATAAGCACACAAATAATTCCAAAATGTGCATAGAGTAAGTTTAATACAGCATGCACTGAACTTACAACAGAAAAGCTCACACAAACTTGTCAACATGTACTATGACTTCTGAAGCAGGTCATGATCATCTCAATGGATTTTTTTTATAGTGTACTCACTGTAAAGTTCTTGAATGAACGACCAGGACAACAAATGCAGTGAACTATGATTTCTTTACTTCATTCTCAAAACCCTGTTACAGATTCTGCTTTGCGCCTTCTGGTTTCCCTTTTCTATCTGTCTTCCGCTTCCCCCTTTTCTAATTTGAACTTGAACTCCAACTTGCACCACCTTGTGGCTAGAATTAACAATGGACACAATACTGTGAATCATGAACATTACACTCACTTTTGCACCACCATAATTGTACAAAAATGGAACAATATGTCATTTAAGTTATATTATCGACATTGCTTTCCTGTTGTAAGCTCAATAGATGTTCTAAAGCGTAAGCCTCTTTTCCACTGCCGTTTTTCTGGTAGGCCTACAGCTCCACACAGTGCGACCACCACTTTTTGCTTTTCGAATAGGCACGACACTGCTCAATCGTAAAGCAAATAGTGTCAAGCTATAGGCCTACCAGAAAAATGGCAGTGGTAAAAGAGGCCTTGCTTAACTTGTGTGCTTATTAAAATGTGGTTCAAAATGTTACTTTTCAGAAGGTGTGCACTCAGTACTCAGCACTATATTTTATTCTCTGCCACAAAAAAAAAGCTGCCTCATTTGTCATGTACAGTATATGTCTCCTGGGCGAGGCTCTTTTTCTTCTAGTGTGCACACATTATTGATCTATCATTCAACAGTCTGGAGTAGCCATGTTTCCTTATCGGAAAACAGCCCACTCACACACCATCATCAAACATGCATTCGCTGCAGGAAACTATGCAAACCCACATTCCATGGTTGATGAAGGCATGCTGCCTGGGGATGCGTTCGGCCTCGTGGGCTCCACCGCTGACGTGCACTCCAGCTGGATGGGAGTAGCCTCCGGTGTGGTGGGAGTAGCTGGGGCAAGGCCGGGAATTGGAGCTGGAAGTGATGGTTCCTTAGCCGGCACTAAGGTGAGAGGGAGAGGTATGCTAGTAATGGTATCTTCCAAGACCTCCTATAGTAGCCATGTATACATATACACTTCTGATCCGATTAGAATAGGAATACATTTCTAATAATTGGAACGCAAATTCTTATCAATACAGCCCGTTCAGAATAGACTTTTTTGATGGTGTAGTCCCCTCAAATGTGTCTATTCCACTTGGTTTGGGATAGGACTTAATGACGTATTCTTGTGTAGTGTCCACGCTACTGGCATTATCCGCACAAGTCTTTTCTTTTTGTCTTATTTTACTTTATTAATGACAGGATAGTGTGAGAGGTGGACAGGAAGAGAATGGGGAGAGAGATTGGGAGGGGTCGGAAAATGACCCGGGCTGGGAATCAAACCCGGGTCGGCCGAATGGCAGACGAGTGCCCCACTGATTGGCCACAGCAGGGCCGCACAAGTCATTTTTGTAACTTCCATATATATACACTTCATGTGGATCAGACGATCGGAACATCTATTCCAATCAGGGAAACATGTACCCATACAGTATAATACACAACTACTGTTCAGGGGCAGCTGGAGGAGAAGGTGGAGGTGGAGGTGGAGGTGGAGGAGCAGGATTAGCAGAGGAGACCCGTTGTGTAAACAACCACGACCAGGCCTTTATGAGAGCTGCCGAGAGCTGGGTCCCTGCTGGCCGGATGGAGGTGAGAGCTGGGGAGTTTGACAAGGCACATGCAGAGGGCAAAGAAAAAAAGGAATTTGGTTATGTGAGGATACATGGTCTCACTACACACACATACACACACACACACACACACATACACACACACACACACACACACACACATACACGCAGAGACAAGCATACACTCTCGGAGATACAGACAGAGACAATCTTACACACATGTCCCTGAGCGCACAATCTACTTCAAAAGATCTTGCAGCCCAAGAGCCACTCAAACAAACACAAAGTCACACGCACGCACGCACGCACGCACGCACGCACGCACGCACGCACGCACGCACACACACACACACACACACACACACACACACACACACTTGAAGGCATCTCATGAGATTGAAAAGTCACTCACACAAACAGACAACCACATACAACACCCCCCCTCCCCCTCCCCAGCACACTTCACACTCCTTCAGGGTAAAACACATCTCTTTGATCCTCACCCCCCCACCTCATCCCTTCTTTCATTGACTCTCACATCTGAGCCTCCAATCTCTCGAGCAAAACCAATATCTAGTATCAGACATGTTTGACGTGGCACTGACTTCTGATGAATGAACCATGCACAAGAGGACACATACTGTACGTAGGTACCTCGGCTGTCCCAGTCTCGGTGTGATGTCTTCCAGCATGTCTGGCCCACATTTCATCTCCATCTCAGGCCAACCACCACTGTCACCTTGCCCTGCTGTGCTGACCAACATGTGGAATGATGAAAACATGATGTTATGTGTTTCTCCGTCTCTCTCTGTCTGTCTGTCTGTCTGTCTGTCTGTCTGTCTGTCTGTCTGTCTGTCTGTCTGTCTGTCTCTCTCTCTCTCTCTCTCTCTCTCTCTCTCTCTCTCTCTCTCTCTCTCTCTCTGCGTGTGTGTGCATGTATGACGTGTAAGAGATGTCTCTGTGTGCATGATTTGTATCTGTGTGTCTCTATCTGTGCTAAGATTGGATTTTAACAAGGCAGGTATTTCATCATTTATTTGCTAAACCCTATTCTCAATCCACAAAGATGTAGTGCCTATTCATGTACTTCATCTTTGTTTGGCAGGGAATCAAACTTTGAAAAGGGGGATTCTGGCTGTGCGGTTTGTTTGTCGTCTGGACTAATTGAGCAAATGTAAGGTTACAGCTGCCACATCATTTCATGTTGTTTCTGAGTGTGTGGAAAACACCACTCTGCCCAATATAAAAAGCCTCAAACTGCTATCTATCTCCCCAGCTGCCTGCCTGGCTCTACTTTATCCCTGCATTTCCAATTCTCTTCTTTATACAACACTGTTACCAACATACCCTGCCTGCTTGCAAGAAACCACTGACTGTTTCCTGTATAAACGTTCCCATAATTGGAAAAGAAGAGAATGCACATATTATGTTGAAAACACGGCAATATTACCACAGATAGTATTGTGATGACGAGGGTACTGAATTGATTTGGATGTGAGCAATGGTAAATTTCAATAGGTCGTTTTGTTTTAGGACAGAATGCCTTTTATTGTCACTGTTCACGTGTACAATTTACACTACACATATTGGTAATGAGATTGAAGCACTCACTACACAGTCTAAAACATAGTAGGCTATTGACAGAGAGGTATGAAAAGCAGAGGAATATTACCATCACAGTAGATAAGAACAAAATAGGAATTACTAGTGCAAGGAGAAACACACACGCGCACACACAGACACACACACACACACACACACACACACACACACACACACACACACACACACACACACACACACACACACACACACACACACACACACACACACACACACACACACACTCATTTCCCTCCACATAACATAGGCCCTATTAAAGACACGATAACATAACATAAATGCATGATGGCACTGTAGTCTTAGGGAGCCCTCTGGATGCCCTCAACCATAGCTCACAATTCAATATGTATGATTTAACAATTAACACCTAACATTTAACTTGATTTTACTTTAATTTACTTTTTGTATTTAATATCCATGTATACACATACTGTAGCTGAAGTCTGTTTCATCCACACACCATTGAGTGATGTTTTTACCCCTAACATGTAGTCTGTCTGTGATAGGAACTACTTCTCCCCACCACAGTCTTTTTAATATATAATAGGTCTTTTTGCCTTTATTTTTGACAGTACAGTGGAGGAGAGACAGGAAATGAATGGGGAGAGAGAGAGAGAGACGGGGAAGGATCGGCAAATGACCCGGGCTGGAATTGAACCCGGGTCGCCGGTGTAGTAACCCAGTGCCCTACCGTTAGGCCACAGCAGGGCCCCCAGCCCAGCCCAGCCTTCACCTCCACCCCTTAGACATGGGCCTCCAGAGTCTCCGGCCTCTTCATACTCTGTCCAGCTGTGCTCTCCTTCAGCGCTCTGCTACTCACAGCTCTCTAGACAGGTCATCAGCTGGGAAAATTAGGCCTTTCGTCCTACCGCACTTTTCTCTGTGGATTACTGACCAGAAGGCCCATTGGAAGAAATTAAAACATGGGGCCACGTCAATTTTTGCTCAGAATTCAATATGGCCGCCATTTTCCAAAATGACTTGTTTTCATGCATTATTACATTGTACTATAAGGTGATATTCATGAACGATTAAGTACTTTCAGCACTATTCTGTCCTATTTCCTTACATACATGTTTACAAAGGTTGACTAAACTAAAACAAGTGAAAATAAAGTTGTCCCCCTTGCAATATCCAAAGGAAAGTGCTGAAAATAATGATTGAAATGCACATACAGAGTCTATGACTGGGAAAATTAGGCCTATTGTCCTGTCAGGGTTTTCACAGTGGATTACAGACCAGAAGGCCTATTGAAAAAGATTCACCAGCTGGTTGCCATCTCAAATGTGCTCCAATTTCAAAATGTTCTCTGTTTTTCAGAATGGCAGACTTTCACACATTTTTCTCAATACTGTAAGATCATAATAATCAAGAAAGACAACCTATTTTCAGTGAAATTCTGTCCTATCTCCTATCTACAGACGTGAGTACAAAGGTTGGCAACAGAATGATGTAAATACATTTCTTGCCCCTTCGAAATATCCTAAGGATTGTTGTCAGAAAATGATTGAACAACACATACACAGTTGACTGCTGAAAAAAGGCTATTGACATGCCAAACTTTTCACATTAGATTACTGACCAAAAGTTTTTCAGGCCTACATTTTTTTGCATAAAGCAAGAGTGATTGTGCGTGCGTGTGTGCCCCGCTCATCTTTCCCCTGCTCTACAGTGTCTTTCCCCCACACACTATTCTGCCCCCCCACACACGTTTCTGCCCCCCAACCCCCTCACTCATCCCCCCTATGCTACTCTGCCCCCCCACCCCTCACTCACCCCCCACTATTCTGCCCCCCCACGCTCACCCCCCCTGACTTATTCTCCCCCCCACCCCCCCACAAAATACTCGCCCACCCGACCGCCATCCAATGTGAAAAGTTTGGCAGGTCGACACCTCCGACTGAACTTACCCCCCCACACAAACACACACACTATTCTGCCCACCTGAACCCCCCACACTATCCCCCCACCACCTCACTCATACCCCCCACAAACTATTCTGCTGCCCACCCACCCCCTAATTCAATCCAATTCATTCCCCCCCACCCCCCACTCTGCCCCCCTACCCCCGCTCACCCCCTCATTCAATCCCCCAGCTCCTCCACATCATTCGGTCCCCCCTACCCCCACACCTTAAACCCCCCCTCAACACACACACACCCGGTCTACTGTGTCTATGTCAGTGTATGTAAAGAAGCACACTGGCCACACACACTTGAGAAAAGCGCACTCAGGCACACACACATACACATACAAACACGCGCGCGCGCACGCACGCACGCGCGCGCGCACGCACGCACACACACACACACACACACACACACACACACACACACACACACACACACACAGTTCTCACACAGAACTTTTCAGCAGTCCACTGTGTTTATGAAATTCAATCATTTGACAACATTCCTTTGTCAATGTATATATATTTATGCCTTTTCCTAGACAACCTTTATACTCACGTCTGTAAGAAGATAGGGCAATTTAACTGAAAAATAGGTAATCTTTATTGATAATTATGGCCTTACAGTATTGAGAAAAATGTGTGAAAGTCTGCCATTCTGGAAAAACAGACAAAATTTTTAATTTTGGAGGACATAGATGGCCCCAAGTTTTAATCTTTTTCAATAGGCCTTCTGGTCTGTAATCCACTGTGAAAACCCTGACAGAACAATAGGCCTAATTTTCCCAGCCATAGACTCTGTATGTGCATTTCAATCATTATTTTCAGCACTTGCCTTTGGATATTGCAAGGTGGACAACTTTATTTTCATTTGTTTTAGTTTAGTCAACCTTTGTAAACATGTATGTAAGGAAATAGGACAGAATAGTGCTGAAAGTACTTAATCGTTCATGAATATCACCTTATAGTACAATGTAATAATGCATGAAAACAAGTCATTTTGGAAAATGGCGGCCATATTGAATTCTGAGCAAAAATTGACGTGGCCCCATGTTTTAATTTCTTCCAATAGGCCTTCTGGTCAGTTATCCACAGAGAAAAGTGCGGTAGGACGAAAGGCCTAATTTTCCCAGCTGATGACCTGTCTACTCTCACGTCTGTTTCTGACACTGCCCCACAAAAGAGGCCTTCCAGGGAACTTCAATCAGCATCAGCTCCGCTGGCCTCATCTTCTTCCCTCTCCACTACTCTTCTCATCTCCCATAAAAAAACGATCTATCTCCTCTCCTCTCCTCTCCTCTCCTGTCCTCTCCTCTACCTCCCTCCACTCCTCTCCTCCTCTTTCTACTGCCCTCAATTCCCCACACTGCCCCGCAAGAGGCATTACCAAGAACTTTAACCAGAATCAGTCCTCCTCTCCTCCTCTCCTCCCCTCAACCTGAAAGCCTCCGACATCTGCAGCAGAAGCAGTATCTGGGATCAGACATATCTGATCTCCGGTCTGTACTTCTAATGGATTGTCTGTGCACAATAGGACACGTACCTCGTCTGTCAAGCCCAGTCTCGGCATGGCAGGATATCTCCCAAATTTGATTTCTCATCTATTCCTCTGTCTGCTTCCCTCCCCTCTCCCCTTAATCTCTTCCCTAATTCCCATCCTTTTCTCTCTCCTTATTCTCCTTATCCTCTGCTCTCTCCTCACCATCTCGCCCGCTGACCCTATACCCCGTCTTCTGTACTCTCTGCTTCTGTACCACCATCTCCTAAACCCAACCTTCTCCCCACCTCTCCTCCTCATCTTTCTGAATCCCCTTCATTTTCCTCCCCCAATCCTTATCATCTCTCCTCCACTACTACTTACAATCCCCTCCTCTCCTTTGCTCTCCTCTCTTCTCATGTCATCTGCTTTGCTCTCCTTTCCAGCCCCACATTACCTGCTGCCATCTAATATTCTTACTATATGGCAGGTTCGCACAGTCGCTCATCAAAAGAAGGCTCATGATGGTGATTACGGGGTGGGTGGGCTGTCTGGCTGTCTGAGACTCCTAGGTGACACAGCTGCACGCGCACACACACACACACACACACACACACACACACACACACACACACACACACACACACACACACACACACACACACACACACACACACACACACACACACACACACACACACACACACACACACACACACAAAATTGAGTAAAGTGACTCCATAAGAGGGCAACAGAAGAGAAACAGAGAAGAGAGAAAGAGAGAGAGGGAGGTTGAGAAGTAGAGAAGAGAGGCAGAGGTAGAGTGCTGCAGGGAGGGAGATAAAAAGAAAGAGATGGACAGAGGGAGGGAGAGGAAAGGAACAGATGGATATATAGAGAGAGCAACAGTGAGAGGGAGAGGGAGGTTTGTAAAGAGATCATTTCAATCACAAGCAGTCTCACGCTTGCTTTTTAAAGAAAAAGCATTCTTCCTGTGGTCTATATTTGCGTGCCAGGCTGGAAAGAAGATGACACACATGACTGAAAATGAAAAAGAAAAACCTCGACGAGGAACGCAAAGCTAAAGGAAATCATCATTGTGATAGATAAAAACACACAGCACTGGGATGGACAGGAATGTCTCTGAACACTGTCATTTAAATTTGCACCACCATGGCTCCCTAACCAGCTCAATACCCCCCCCCCCCCCCTTCATTGCATTCACATAGTGTTCACATACAGTCTGCACAGAAAACGCTGAGTCACAGGTCTAAGTTCACATAAATGGCTGAAAGGGACCAGGTGTGAAAACCCTGTAAGTAATTCCTTGTAAGCCACGTGACATCAGGGCTGTAACGCACAGTTTTACCTCTTCCCTTTTTATTTGCACAGAAACACCCATACAGGCAGTAGTGAGGGGGCAAATAACTTAAAGGTTGAAACACTGAACTGCATGCACCACTGTTAGATGTCCTTCTCACTTCCCTCTGTCTCTGACTCCCCCTCCCTCTCTCCCTCTCTCCCTCTCTCTCTTTCTCTCTCTCTCTCTCTCTCTCTCTCTCTCTCTCTCTCTCTCTCTCCCCATTACTCACTCAGTCTCTCTGACGGCTTACCCACCCGAGGCATGGACGCGTGTGACCTCATTAAATAGCTGACACAAAGCAGGTACAGGTGGGCATGTGTGTGTGTGGGCACCTTGACACCGTCATATTGATACCACCAGCTGTCAGCTCCACACTGCAAAAAAAAGAGAGAGCATTCACTGAGGACATGCCACGGGGGATGGAGGGAGCACTGTGGCATTTGTTGAAAAAGTGGGTGGATGTGGACCTGTCAAGGTGGTTTGGGTGGATGCTGGGGGACTTTTTGGGGGTTTACTTTCATGTGTCACATTAACTCAGTGGTTCCCAATCTTTTTTGGCATAGGACACAATTTTGACATCCGAAATTTCTGGGGACGACATTCACATTTTTTCACAACAAAAATTAAAGGTAACACTTTATAATAATGTTCCTTAGTAAAGACACAATAAATAATTAACAAATGATGAACATTAACCAATGTTTTTATTATTCACTCGGTGTTATTAATACTTAATAAAATATCTACAAATGATATCTGCAAGATTTTACACACCTTATAACAGAGTATTTTATTCATTTACAAGCAACTTGTAAATGTTTGATAAATGTAAAATATTAACATAGCATTTCCTAGTCATTTACAAGCATTTGTTTACATTTCCTAGTCATTAACAAACGTTTGTTAATGTTTTGTTCATCAATAGTTAATTATTTATTAAGTCTCTATAATGCTTTTTTGCATCCACTATTCTAAAGTGTTACCAATTAAAGTTGATAATTTAATTGAAAGCTGTTTGGTATTAAACCTATAGTTTTTATATTTATGACAGTCTAAGTTTGTAAATTGTAAAATAGCTACGTTATACGTATAGTAATATTTATCAGTATTCTTTTCTCACACATTTTCAGACATTTCAAGCGACCCCATTTGAATTCAAGGCGACTCCAAATGGGGTTGAAAAACACTGCTTTAACATCTCCTGCACATCAACGAGCTTTCAATTTAATTTAGCTATTACTGAGGCATGGATAGGCCAGACGACAATAGTCTCATTCACCAATCTGAACAACAGCAGAATAATTTCCCTCTAAAGTGCCACTTAACATGGAGACGCAGCTGCCATGTACAGGCACCTTCACCCCTTGAAGCACAGAGAGGTATTGTGTAATGGATGCAATGGTGCAATCACAATTAAAAAATCCTTTTTGAAGTGTGATTACATACGTACAGTACATTTGAACCAATACGACACCAAGGCTTTTGACACCTCAATTCCAATCTCCTAACGTGTTAAGAAAATGCCTCGTTTCTTGTCCCTCTGATAGAGGATGGCTTAGGGGGGAAAAAAAGATTTGATCTTTTCTTGACCTGATTCTGCTTCATCAAATGGCATTCAGAGTCGAACTGAAATGACTCCTTTTATTGTCGCCTTTGGGAGGGGGAACAGATCTGCCATCTCTGTTCTTTTCAGTGGTGTGACAATGCTGCAGGGGCCTTTGAGACGGCACTCGCCGTTACCACCATACTATACTATATATATATATATATATATATATACACACCAAACCGAACTCAACGACTCCCAACTTGCATCGTGCTTGTGGCAGCTATGAGAATGTGGCAGGGTTGCACTATTAATCAAAATTCTTTTAGAAATACTTTATTTTAGGGTTCTTTTTTAAAGGCATATGTATCAAAATGTAATATTGGTACATAACGGGTAAGCTAGCAGCAGCAGACACATGGACGAAGCTACACCTTTGCTTGCGGTCTCAACATTGCAAGCTCACATATTTAATTAAATAACAGCCAGTTACCCATTATGCAAAGACTTCGGTCAACCTTAAACTTTGCAATATAGCAAATATACAGTTAAGACTGTACCTACCCCAAACGTGAATCCTGCATAACCAGCCAACATATCCTTTGTCAAATCCGTCATGGTTAGCCGTCTACTTCAACAATTTTGTAATGGAATTTTGCGGCAATGAAGTTGATAAAATCCCACAGGTTAGAGATGGCGGAGTAATATGTTTTTTTAAAACCGTGTGTCCTTTGCAAAGCATATTCAGGGCCACCGACCTGTCATTGGTCAGGGCAGATCATACAGTACATCTGCCCAGATAGCATCCATAGCGGCGCGCTTATGTTATGATATCATGTTAAGTAGGCTACAATGCTAATATTGTAGAATGCGATCGGGGCAAGGGGGCCGGGCTTAGCTGAGGCAGCGAGACATCTGCCCAGGCCAGTGGCCATAGACTTAACGTTAAACAGCCACACTGGATGTAAACTAAACTTCTCAGCAAAAACATAAAACCTGTTTCCACTCGCAAAGATCGTCACAAGCCACAACATGATGTAATAAGATTCCCAGTGTGATAGAAGTTGCAATACATATTTTATCTACAATTTCTGGATGGATCTAAATTTCTCAGAGGAAGAATCTTTGGAGGCACAGTGCCCATCTGCCCTTAATGAACCGGCCGTGCCTGTACATAAGTATGTAATATTTTGTAAATAGTAAATACTGTACATGCACAAACTCTAAAGACAACCCGGGCAAGTGCAATATACATTTATTACATTATTCTGTACCTAATTAATGCAACACAGTCAGTAAATACACGTATCATTGCCACACATGCACACACCAGTGACTTCAGCGGGAGATCTGAGAGATTTAGCCCAACTGTTTTACCAGCACCTTTATGTTTTTATTCCACACTTATGACTTGAAGGTCATGCCAATACTTCAAGTGTTTGCTCCTTGCTTACAGAGACAAACGGAGCATCGTTCACAGCATGTGCCACAACCGTGATAATTATTTTTCAGTAGTTAAGCTTGATGTTGGAAACTTTAATGGCACCGTTGTATTGCTCCATTACTGCTAACGCTAACACTGTAATGTACCCGTAGCCTCTTAGCAAGGCAAATAGCATTTGTTAGATGCCACATGCACAAAATCAGATTGCCATTTCATTGAAACAGCAAGTAAGCAATAATCGAATACTATTATTTTCACGATGTGACAGAGATAATGTGAAGAAAATGGCTGAAAGCAAAGCTTAAGTAATATGCTCCTCAGTTTACCGTGGGTGCTGGAAACATTAGCTTGGACAGCAAGCAGAGTTGGCAAAACCTCAAGGACATGAGCTATGAATATATCATTGAAAGATTTTTTTTTTTTTTAAAAAGGTCAACCTACATTGCAGAGAGGGGTAAAAACTATTCACAGTGAAAGCGACTACAGAGCGCTCTAGGTCAAGTCATAGAAAAAGGCAAAGGCATAGCAGGAATAGACATCTGCTGCATCTCCTCCGAGGCTTTAATCGATGTGCAATAATCAGCAGCACATACTGTAGCAAGCAACCAAATGGTGATTCAACTTTATTGTGTTTAGATGTCTGAATCTTGACAACTTTGCCAAAATGCCATATGGCTTTTTTGACCTTCAATATGTCCTTAATAATAAGAATATGAGTAGTAACAATAATATAACTCATTCCCATTATACTTTTCTCATCACATTGTACATGTATACCTACAGGCATCCCTGAAGCCAGAACATGATGACTGGCTTAGTGTCTCTGGCCAAAAATATGTATGAGGCATAATCCTCATGCTATTGCCTTTAACATCGTTATTGCAATTCAGTTTTATTTAGCCTACTTCATTTTGTGATTTTAAATAACATTCTGCACAAAATTGAGTTGTTTATTGTTGTTCAATAATCATGACTAATAATTGTGATTTCAATTCTGATCCAAACAAATACATAGGCCTACAGTATATACAAATATATACAGTATATAGTATATCAGTTTGAGATTGTTCTGCTACCTTAGCCTGAACAATAACTGTACATGTATTAAAGTTACGAAGACCACACACTCGAATGCAACAAGGGTGCAGAGGAGCCTCCTGTCACTGCTGGGAGTTTTCTCCTACTGTGGCTTTTCTAACTCTGAAGAGGCACATTTGTCAACCAGTGGGCCATTTGCTGAGAGGCTGGCTGGAGAGGAGACAGGTTGGCAGGAGGGGAGGTTGGCTGGAGCAGGCTGGAAGACATGCTAGATGGAGAGATGCAGAGGGCTATGTGGAGGAGGAAGAGGCTGATCCAAAGTCTTACTCTTTTTAATCTGCATTCTGCCCCTTCTTGATGCCATCCCACCACTAGACAGGCCATTGGCGTGATATCAGCTAGACAAGAGGGAGCGGGGTAGGCTGGGGGAGGACCTGATAGATGTGTGCACAAACCCTCATTATTGCTGTGCTAATGAGAAGCATTGGCGAGGAGCCACAAGTGTTCCCATAACTTTGCACGGTTTACAGTAACGTCGGACAGCCAGCCTCCACCCTAATGTCCTCGATAATGAAAATGAACTGATGCCACCGGCAGTGCCAAGAAAATAGCATTAGCTAAATGTGGTTAGGTCTCCAAGTTGGCGGATGGGAATGCTTCATCTGTGATTCCCGAGTACAGGAGGAGCAGTGTCACCAGAGTGGGGTTACCATCTGAACTGGAGCTCCATCCATCTACATTTCAACAAACTACTTGCAGCCTCACGCCCTGCATGGAGTGACGCATTGCCTCCATATAATATTGTAATCAGTCTTATTAGTCTTACCTGTGAATAAGCAGGAGACAGTGTGACAGTCTCAGGGCACAGTGACATTTCATGACATTATACAGTTTCCCAGTGGTGCCGTGGTGACTCATCTAATCAGCCCAGGCCAGAGACCTCCTACTTCCCCACAGTCTCTTTCTCACACATTACATACACAGGGCTAAAAAATACTGTACTACTCTAATTAGTAATGACGAACGTCTACATGCGGAGGGTTTCGGCTACCTAGATGAGGTGATTCTGCTTTGATTTTCAGTGTAGCAATACTGCAGAGCTGGATGTATTTAAAAAAAACGTGTTGCTGAGGAGAGTTCTGTCTTGAGTGATGGGGATGGACGCAGGGGCGGAGCTACAGGGAGGGTGAGCAGGGCATTTGCCCCTTGGCCTAGGGCCCTCCCATATTCATGCTGGGGGCCCTATTGTGACTCTTGGCAGGCCCTTTGGGGGGCCCTATAACTGTCTTGCCCTGGGGCCCTGTATATTGTTCCGCCACTGGATGGACATCATGCGAAAGGGCATCTATCCTTGTATCCAAATAGCTGTCATGGGCAACAAAAGATGTTAGATTTAGGTAGGCTCAGAGGGTGAGCCAGCCGCCCACTCGATCAGAGGGGTGAGGTGGAAAAAATCCTGGAGGAAAAATTCCTTTTCTTCTTTTCGGAGAAGTAGTCATTGATGGACCGGCCTATTCATAGACTGCACAATAAAGAACCAGTTTGGTGTGCCAAGGCCAGACAGTCAGTCAGCAGTTTGCCACTTCCAGTACTGTATATGGCTGAAAGGGGTAATTCTGTTGGCAGGCTATGTTAATAGCCTATATCAACATAAAAAGCTGACCTGACCTCCATAGGGTGGGTGATGTATTTATAACATTATCAGCGTAAGTGAGTGGCTCAAACTGAGTATATGACATGGGCTATGTGGAGAGTGGAGTGGAGAGGCATCACCATTTCCTCAATAATCCCATCGCTGCTTTTTTTTTTCTCATATCATCTTTGCAGACTCAGTTATTCCAATGAATAAACAAACCATTGAATAGTACAAGTAAAAGCATAAAATGAGTAGATGTTTTTCTCATTCCATTTACTGTATAGGCAGTGTGGTTTGTGTGGCTCTTTGCTCGCTGTAAACTATGTTTTACATTTTCATGTGATGGATGGACACATTAATGCTGTGCTATATGCTTTGAGCTTGCTTGTGACAAACCAATCAGTCTTTCAAATTGGCCATATAATTCAAATTCACTTTTTGGCTGTAGGCTATGGGCCTTCTCACAGTTTTAAACACTGTTGCTATCTTGTTATACTAAAACAACAACTTTCAGCAGTATGAGCAAACATTTCATTCCCATAAAAATCATTGCATCGGCAGGGGATTTAAGACTGGGCTTGAGAACATTGTCCCCTCTCATAAAAATCAAACACTGCTCAATTCAGCTTATAGTATGGTGCACAAGACTTGTTATTAGCTATTTTGAACAAGGCAATTTGAAGCGACTATACTACAATAAATAAATACCACCGAAAAAGCTTATAATAATGAAAGCACATTTGTCCCAGATAACTAATTAGAGAGGATATTTAAGCACAAACGTACAGAATAGGAGACCATTATCCAGTGCACCAGAATCCGACAACAGAAGCCACGAACCAGACCCCTCTCTCCCCTTCCACCCTCCATTCCTCTCCTTCCTTCCCAACTTATCTGATGAGCAGTGAGAGAACAGAACTCTGCCTCCAGAGAGGATGCCTCAGGCTCTGCATCATGCTGACTGATGAGAGTAGTGAAGCCAGCTGGCATCTTACACTTAACATTTTTTTTATTAATTTATCATTATTAATTTATATATATATATATATATATATATATATATATATATATATATATATATATATATATATATATATATATATATATATATAGGGGCTAGGACAGTCGAAGATGGTGACAGGAAGCGAATGGGACAGAGGGGGGGATCGGGAAATGACCGAACTCGAACCGGGGTCCCCGTGGGTGGGCATGCAAGCTCAAATGTGGGGGGCTTAGCGCGGTGCGCCACACATTATTAAATATTTTTGTGTCGGGAAGTGAAGATTACAAGCCCATGCGAGGCCATTAGTAGATATTCTTCTTCTCTTTCCATCTTTCGTTTCTTCATGTCTGCTTTTCATCATCTCCCCTCGTGTTTCATTTCCTGGACAATCACACTCACAGAAACAACAACGGCATACACTTGCATCAATGTTTCTTAACAACTGATTTATGTTCATTGTATTAGAATCCATTAAATACAGCAAAAGCTAGAAATATATACCGGTATATATATATATTTGTGTTAGGATGTTAAGATTATGAACTCATGTGATACCATTTGTAGTAGATATTCTTCTCTTCTCGTCTTTCACTTCCTCGTGTCTGCTTTTCATCATTTCACTCTCGTGTTTTTCATAATTTCCTGCTCACAAATAATGACACCATACACTGATGTTTCTTAACAATTAATTTAATGTACATTGTATGAACATCCGTTAAATACAGTAAACGCTAGAAAATCCGATCCCAAGGTATTACATTTAAAAGAGGCTGCTTTGTGCTAACATCTCTCTCTCTTACTTTCACTGCCAACAGCTCACAACACCGCCAAAACAACTCTCACACTCAAGCACGCACATACACAGACACACACACGCACGCACATACGCACACACACAGACACACACACGTACGCACACGCACACCAAAGCTTTTTTTCCACCTCACATGTGCTCAATGATACAATCATATAAGATATGTTTCAACTTTCACAAATACACACACACACAGTCTCTTAAAAACGTCTTCACTCTTGCTCCTTTCTGATGCCGTAATAAACTCACATAGACATAGATACGTTTCAGCTCACAACCTGAAAATCAATACAGCATCTTTGGGGAGGAGGGAAGTAAAAAAAAAATCTCAGTCAGAGCACTGGAGAGATCCTATCATGAAAGCAACAGTGAAAAAACACCAGGAAAAACAGAGAATCGAAATGCATTTGGTTCCACAAAAAATGCTTTTGATGTACTGTGTGCAGGGTGGACAGTAAAGCACTTGTAAATGCCCTAACAAGCCAAACTGGAACACTCTGCTGAAAAGGCAGAGGGGGAGTCTTGTACTGCATTATTTAGGATCAGTGGGAGACAACCTGTGTGTGTGTGTGTGTGTGTGTGTGTGTGTGTGTGTGTGTGTGTGTGTGTGTGTGTGTGTGTGTGTGTGTGTGTGTGTGTGTGTGTGTGTGTGTGTGTGTGTGTGTGTGTGTGTGTGTGTGTGTGTGTGCTCTGTATTAGCTCATCCAAACAACTTCCCACTGCTACTAAGTACACAGGATGTACTAACCAATACCCCAAACACACACACTCTGACTCTTATATGAATAAACTGGTGTTGCTGTAGGATGCTGACAGTTGAGGCAAGGTACAACTAAGCAAGCCTCATCTGCTTCTGCTTCTGTGACATCAATGAGCAGGGCCTAAACACACTGATGGTGGATGGGGTGGGCGGGGTCTGGTTGTGGAACAGCATATAAAATTGACCTTCTTTTGGTGCCACCCTGCAGCATCAGCAGCAGCTCTGATAGTCTTCTCAGCGCCGTCAACAACACTCCTCTAAGACACTCACAACAACTCAGGGAGCTAGTGCAAACAGTTACAGCCCTTGGGTTCTCCTCCTACATCTATGCACGCATGCACGCACGAACGCACGGACACGCATGCACGCACGAACGCACGGACACGCACGCACAGAATTGCATACACCTGCGTTGACACACAAGCCTTATGCTTATGTGCACACCCTCTTTTAAGCATAGAATGAAGAGAAGAAAAATACATCAGTGAAACTGAGGACTGTGTGTGTGTGTGTGTGTCTTTGTGTGTGTGTGTGTGTGTGTGTGTGTGTGTGTGTGTGTGTGTGTGTGTGTGTGTGTGTGTGTGTGTGTGTGTGTGTGTGTGAGATAGAGAGAGAGAGAGAGAGAGAGAGAGAGAGAGAGAGAGAGAGAGAGAGAGAGAGAGAGAGAGAGAGAGAGAGAGAGAGAGAGAGAGAGATGGAGGGGCTGTACTGAACTGAAATGAAATGAAATTTAGGCCACAGGAAAGCTTTTAATCAGACCTCCAGCATATATCCTCTTTCCCTCCAAATTCCTCCATCCCCAAAAAGTTGAATCTCTGATTCTCGAGCGAGAATGAGAGAAAAACATGGATGGGCGGAGAGAGAGAGAGAGAGGGAGAGAGAGAGAGAGAGAGAGAGAGAGAGAGAGAGAGAGAGAGAGAGAGAGAGAGAGAGAGATGGAGGTTGAAAGATAGACAGAAAGGTGCAAAGGTGAGGAGAGGAGTAAAGGTGCAGATTAGGAGACTGCAGAAGCATGATTCTGGGGCAGATGAGGAGAGGAGGCATTAGTGCTCCGTCAATACCAAGCTGGAGGATGAGAAAGCTTTGTTCTGTGATGATGAGGGTGGATGAGGAAGAGGCTCTCCTCTGCCGATGGGGAAAGATTGAGGATGAGGAGGGCCGAGGATGAGAAGGTTTTGTGAAGTTGAGAAGTAAGAGGAAGAGGATGAAGGTTTTTGCTGCTTCATGATGAAGATGGAGGAAAGCTTTGCAAACACAAAGAAAGGTATTGATGGAGTGACCATCATGAACGGTGGTAGGTGTCGTCTGCCTGTCATGCCAACGGGCTTGGCACTTTGGTGCCACGTCTAGTCAGAGTGTTAGTTTGATACCCCAAAGGCCCGGGTTCAAGGCTAGGCGGGGCATATGTCCTCCTCTTTGCTACAAAGAGGATGAATAGATTCTGTGTTTCTGTGGTGAAGAAGATGAAGGATGAGGATGACGAAGTTTTACTTTGAAGATGGGGGAGGATGAGGAGGATCCTGGCAGGGGGATGTGTGAGTGTGTGGAGGCCTACAGAGAGCTCTGAGTCCTGATGAAGGCCGTCCTCTCGCTCTGCAAGTCAAACTCCTCATTCTCCTCAGAGTCCGAGCCACAGTCCGCCTCGGCTAGTTCCTCGTCCCCCCACACAGTGGGGATTCCCCGGTAGGACACCCTGGCGCCCAAGCCTCCCCCATCACGACCCCCCAGTCCCAGCCCCATCCCTAGCCCCAGTCCCAGGCCCACTCGGAGCCCTTCGCCGGCCGACGCCAGCGAGGGCAGTTTAGTCCTCCGGCAACCGGGGGCGCCAGAGTAAGAGGAGCGCGTCTGCAGCAGCAGGAGAATGACGCCACCAATGGCAGCCAGGATGAAGGCACAGCTGAGCACAGCCACCAGCGCGGGCAGCCGGCCGGACGACTCCCCACGAGGAGCAGGCTCCACTCTTCCTCCTCTCACCCCTCCTCCTCCTCCTGTCTTCCTCTCCTCCTCCCCTTCCTCCTCCTCGATCATGTCTCCAGCTCCGTCCGTGGGTAGTTTGCGCTGCACAGGGCCCTGGTTGAGACAGGCGCCCAGGAGCAGGTGGCTGTGCGTGGGGCAGGAGAGGCAGTCGCTGGGCTCCGGACTGGAGCAGCTGAGGCAGGAGGGGTGGCAGGGCAGGCAGGCCTGCACAGAGGACTGCTCCACCCAGCTCTCCAGGGACACGTTCAGCTGCTGGGGCCCGGACACCCAGCCCGGCGGACACACCTTCACACAGCCCTGCAGGAAGAGGGAGAAGCCTGCACTGCACTCTGGAGGAGAGGAGGAAAGGGACATACCCATGCACGCACGCAAAGTCAGACACACGCACACACGCAAACGCATGCGCACGCACGCACGCACGCTCGCACGCACACACACACACACACACACACACACACACACACACACACACACACACACACACACACACACATACACACACACACATACACCAATGCATACACATGGGGTGGTTTGTTTAATTTCAAATAAAGTACAGTAGATCTACACACAAGAAGCAAATTCACCTTTTATTATTGCATAAGTTTCATTTGCAATGACTGACACAGAATTATTTTCCATTGCGAGTATCAACCCCTAGATAGACACACACTCCTACACGTGACGATATTTGCTCATGATACCTTAAGGTGTAGCCTGAAATGAAGCAGAACAGCTTTGCATTATGAAACACGCACGCAGGCACGGATGTACGCATGCACGTCACGCACGTCACGCACGTCACGCACGTCACGCACGTCACACACACACACACACACACACACACACACACACACACACACACACACACACACACACACACACACACACACACACACACACACACACACACACACACACACACACACACACACACACACTCTTTGCGTGCGCTTAGAGTTTTACTCAGATACACATTGCTGCTATCTGATTTAGGCACATTAGGCACACAGCTTATGTAAGCAGTATGTTTAGTGCTCTGTTTTATGGCATTTTTTATGTTAAGTTTTCTATGGTTTTCACTTTACTTCACTTTCAATGGAAGGAGAACCATTGGAAGTAGAAGTTGTGCTAGTCTTGGCATGCTATCTCTTCCAGTCCCTTCCTCAAACCCCATATGGTGAAATGTGAAAACAGTAGTGAGCGACGTTAAGTTGAGTTAAGTTGAGTTAGGGGAAGGATGACAAGAGGTACTGTGAAGACACCCAGAACCGGGGGAGGAGGGGGAAGGGGAGGCGTACCATCACTGCTGCTCAACCCACAGTCCCCTCACATCATGCCAGGTGGAGACACTTCAAAGAGCTGCCCTCTGCCTCAATAGCCAGCTCTGGGTTGATCCTGTGGTAAGTGTGTCCCATGAGGATATGCAAGTGCAAAGAATCTAACGATGTGTTTGTGTGCAGGTGTGTGTGTGTGTGTGTGTGTGTGTGTGTGTGTGTGTGTGTGTGTGTGTGTGTGTGTGTGTGTGTGTGTGTGTGTGTGTGTGTGTGTGTGTGTGTGTGTGTGTGTGCGCGCGCGTTTCTGTGCGTTTCTGTGCATGTGTCTGAATTAGGTGAGTAAATGCATTAAGCAAAAAGGCTACTAATAACAATGGTACATAAATAAATATTGATTAAATTGTGGTCATAATTCAATAACAAACAAATGTGAAATATTTTTTTTCTAAATGGTTTAGCTAGCTCGTGGTTATGTACAGTAACCATTGTGATATACAGGAGATGGATTTATTTCCAAGCAGTGTGTGTGTGTGTGTGTGTGTGTGTGTGTGTGTGTGTGTGTGTGTGTGTGTGTGTGTGTGTGTGTGTGTGTGTGTGTGTGTGTGTGTGTGTGTGTGTGTGTGTGTGTGTGTGTGTGTGTGTGTGTGTGTGTGACAAAGCTATTGAAAAGCCCCCCACACTCAATACATTCAATGTAATGGGGACACAATTCTGGGCTCCCCTTCTCCCTGGGCCCAGGGCAACTGACCCGTGTGGACATTTATATGCAAATACAGTATATAATGGGCAAATGTCTTCATGTGTGTGCATGTGTTGATACTCACAATGGAAAACAGTTCTGTTTCATTGCAAATGAAACTTATCAGAAATAAAAGTGATTTTTGCAAGAGTCTTAGGGATGGTCTTCAAAATGCAGGGCTGTATTTCAGACAAGGTGTAACTGCATAATGAGCAAAGGTGTGTGTGCCATGTGTATTGTTTTTTTGTGTGCAGATCTACTGTGTCTCACCAATGCAGATCTGCTGTGGGTCAAAGGTCTTGCAGCTGTTGTTAGATGGTCGACTGAGCTCAGACACAGCAGGGTCAGCAGCAGTGGACCCAGTACCATACAGAACCAGAGTCAACTGGGACAGCACACCTGAGAGAGAGAGAGAGAGAGAGAGAGAGAGAGAGAGAGAGAGAGAGAGAGAGAGAGAGAGAGAGAGAGAGAAGAGAGAGAGGAGAGAGAGAGAGAGAGAGAGAGAGAGAGAAGAGAGAGAGAGAGAGAGAGAGAGAGGGAGGAAAGAGAGATTATATATATACAAATATATATTAAGAACCCCCCCCCCCTACACTTTCATGCTCAACTCCCCATCCCCCTCCGATCTAACACAACACAACCCCCCACACACACACACCAAATGTCATACACCATCAACCATCTTGTAATACGAAAACTCCACCTTGAGCCACATCTTCAACATACCCATGAATCCCTCCAAGATATCCACTGAGGTATCACCAGGCATTTTGTTCTTGTGGGTCGGCCAAATGGCCAACTTTGCCACCCCAATAGGAAGAGAGGACACCCCTGCATTATGCCCCGTGTTATTCCTATTGGCTGGCTAAGACCACCAGACACTTATAGCATAATTGATGCCTCACTGTACAACAGTTAAGTCCATGATAAGTCACTTATCCATCAACACTTGTTCCAGGTCATGTTAAGATTGTCTACCTTAACTGACAGAGTATGTTTTTCTGCATTGGTCTATCCCAACTCACAGAATGTCTTTTTGCACAATTACCTTTTCTACATTTATTATCTCTACTATTTTATCTTATTTTCCCCGCCCTGATGACTATTCCTGTGTTATTTGTGTCTTGAAATGTCCATGTGGGCTTTTGTGTATTTGTGTAATTATGTAAGCTACTGGATACCTGAATTTCCCCCTGGGGATCAATAAAGTTACTCTACTCTACTCTACTCTACTCTACTTTCACCAAAAAAGGTCAGCATGATCTATGAGATCAAAAGCCTTCTGTTGGTCAATAAAAATAAGTCCCATTTGTATGACAGTCAATATCATCCATAACAAAATATAAATGATATATTATTGTGTGTCCTGGCATTATTATTGTGTGTCCTATTATTGTGTGTCCTGTCCAGAAAGTCTGATCCTTGTGGACCAGCACAGCCAAAAAATGTTTGATCCTTTTGGCCAAGTACTTACAGTCCAAACACAATAAAGTGTTGAAAATGAAAATAACTGAGAGAGGGGGTGGGGAGAGAAAGACAGACAGACAGACAGACAGACAGACAGACAGACAGACAGACAGACAGACAGACAGACAGACAGACAGACAGACAGACAGAGACAAGGAGAAGGGGCCGGTGAGTAAAAGGTAGAGAAAGAAAAAGACAAGGGACAATATGAATACAGAAAGACAGAAGCAGTGGGAGGCAGAGACAATTGGGTTGCAGTGCAAAGAGAGAGAAGCAGAAAACAAATTGATTAAGTCAGAAGAGAGAGATGTAAAAAATGAGCAGAAAAAGAGAGACAGAAAAGTGAGAGAAAAGGAGGGAAGAGAAAGAGGCAGTCAAAGAGACAGAAAGCCAGCGAAGGAGGACGGAGGACGGAGGCATATGGAGCATCTCGGAGAGAGAATGTGGCAGAAAGCAAGAGAAAATACAGAGAAGGTGTGGGAATGTGACAGAGGGAGGGACAGACTCAGAGAAATTGTGGAAGAATAGCATGAGAGGGAGGGACAGAGGGAGGAGAGGACATGATGGTGATGGTGAGGTCAGTGATGAGATGAGAGAAGAATATGAATATGAATAAACGGCGAAGCATGAAGCCATGAGCTGCTGAGAGAGATGACTGATGAGCTTAGATCAGCTAATGTAGAACCTCACCCAACCCACTCATCTATCATAACACACACACACACACACACACACACACACACACACACACACACACACACACACACACACACACACACACACACACACACACACACACACACACACACACACACACACCACACTCACACTCACACTCACACTCACACACACACACACCACACACACACACACACACACACACACACACACACACACACACACACACACACACACACTCATACACACACAGTCTGATACGCTTCTATGGTTTGGGATTAGGTGCGTTGAAGGGAGTGTGCGTAGTTACCGTAGTGGCTGGATCCAGTCTTCACTCCCTGCGGGGGTTAGAGTGTGTGTGTGCGTGCATGCGTGTGTGTGTGTTATTACCATAGTTGCTGGTTCCCGAGGCATCCTGAACCTCCAGGGTCCACTCCCCTCGGGGATCCTCGTCCCAGCAGTGGGTGCTCATGAAGGCCCAGTCAGTGAAGCCCTCCGAGGACAAGTCCTGGGGCCTGAGGGACACACACATTCACACACACTCAGAAGAAAGCATATGTGTGTGTGTGTGAAAGAGAGAGAGAGAGAGAGAGAGAGAGAGAGAGAGAGAGAGAGAGAGAGAGAGAGAGAGAGAGAGAGAGAGAGAGAGAGAGAGAGAGAGAGTGTGTGTGTGTGTGTGTGTGTGTGTGTGTGTGTGTGTGTGTGTGTGTGTGTGTGTGTGTGTGTGTGTGTGTGTGTGTGTGTGTGTGTGTGTGTGTGTGTGTATGTGTGTGTGAGGTTTCTGGCGTAAGTGGGGTGGGCAGCGAATTTTTGTCTGAATATGTGAGGACAGGTACATAGTATGTGTGTGCTTCCCTAAGGGATGGTAAACCAGGGAAGAATAGCTAAACAATACTGTGTGTGTGTGTGTGTGTGTGTGTGTGTGTGCGTGCGTGCTTGCGTGCGTGCGTGCGTGTGTGCGTGCGTGCGTGTCTGCCTGCCTGCCTGCATGCCTGCCTGTCTGCCTGCCTGCCTGCCTGCCTGCCTGCGCACAGACTAATGGGAATGAGAAGTTTGCCAATTCTGAGTAAAGCGAGATGGAAAATGTGACACTTAGTGAGCTGGGGAGTGCCTATGCATAGCTGGTGATGTTTAAATTGGTCATGTATCTGCCTGCTTGGACTGTTTGGACTTGTGTGTGTGCATGTGTATGTGAGTGTATTGCGTGTGTGTGTGTGTGTGTGTGTGTGTGTGTGTGTGTGTGTGTGTGTGTGTGTGTGTGTGTGTGTGTGTGTGTGTGTGTGTGTGTGTGTGTGTGTGTGTGTGTGTGTGTGTGTGCGCGCGCATGCTTCTGTGTCTGTGACACTGTGAGACCGTGTGCTCTCTAAAGTGAACGTAAGGTTTGACACATTTGAGTAAAGCCTGAGGGAAGATGCGACAATTACTGAGCTGGGAAATGCAGAGCTGA
>NC_085860.1:5174151-5176651 GCF_034702125.1 Engraulis encrasicolus
GTTCTCCAACCGAGCGCTACAGCACAGGGATCGCAAAATTCAGATCTCATCCTCAGTGTTTGTGTGTGTGTGTGCGTGTGCAGGCATGTGTGTGTGCAGGCGTGCGTGCATGTGTGCAGACGTACGTGCGTGCGTGCGTACGCGTGTTTGTGTGTGTGTGCATAAAGCTCACGTTATATGTCCTGGTCACGACAGTGCACTGGGTTTCCATTCTGAGTTTGAATTGGCATGCAGGAGTGTATGAAAATGGATATGTGTACTGAGGTGGAAAGCCTTACAGACAGCCGATAGGAGAGGACGAGGTGCATAGAGGGAGAGAGGGAGAGAGAGAAGTTTATTTTCTCCTTCCCTGCTTGATGCTCATGTGAAGAGAAAAACATTTTTCTTCCCTGACATTGTTTTGTTTATGTCATTGCTGAAAAGTGCGCAACCCTCAAACAAGTTATCCATCCATTCCTGCCTGTCTAAAGAAAAGGCGCCTTTGAAGTCGCAGCCTAATGAGGCTGTCTCTGTGTCTCCTCATCTTAAATCCTTACCGACAACGCTCTCTGCAGAGTGGGCGTGTCAAATTGGCCATGAGTGCATCCATACCTACCTACATTTGTGTGTGTGTGTGTGTGTGTGTGTGTGTGTGTGTGTGTGTGTGTGTGTGTGTGTGTGTGTGCGTGCGCTGTTTAGTGTGTACACATTTCTTTACTGAGATCCAGTCCCTCAGGCCATTTCACTTTATGAGATTTTATATAGATATAATTGACTTATATTCATATTCACATGATTATTTATATCATATACACAGTATAGGCCTAATCCAAGTAATGTGGACATTTCCCCCCTGTTTTTGCAGATGAATTATGGTGAATTATGTCTCCCTACAGTACAGACAGAAATGTTCCACTCTTTCACCCTTCCCTGCTTGACAATGACCACAGAGTCTTTGTTCTCTGTGCAGGGAGATGTCCGGTGCCAGCCTCTGCTGTTCCCCCTGTTAAGCTGTAGTCACTGGGGCTACACTTACAGGACTTGCCCCTGTCACATATCTCTGGAAGACATAAGATTCTCATCCACTCTCCCTTCTCCACTTCTGCTTAGTTGCTTGAACTGAGAGACTGAGAAAGAGCTTTTTCCTCATGCCATCTGCTTACCGAATTCCTCCTAATTAATTTGATTGAACATACACGCACACACGAACGCACGCACGCATGTACGCACGCACGCACGCAATACGCACGCACGCACGCACGCACACACACACACACACACTATGCACGCACACACACACACACACACACACACACACACAATACACACACACACACACACACACACACACACACACACACACACACACACACACACACACACACACACACACACACACACACACACACACACACACACACACACACACACACACACACCTTTTATTTTTATTATATTTCTTCTTCACTCTTCTTCTGCACACTTGTTTTTCACCGGCCATGCATTTCAATACAAGTGACACGAAAGTGTCTCTATGTACTTGACAAATAAATATCCTTGAATCCTTGAATCCTTGATTTCCTCTGGTAAGTTGTGGTCACTGAGTCTGCTCTGAAAGGATGTGCTTCTGCATCATAGCTTTGAGAAAAGTCACAACTCAAATCTCTTTTCCACTTCTCTAATTTTCTCGAACTCCCTCACCCAAAACAGGTCTCTCATCTTTTCTGTCCATGGTAAAGAGTTACACTTGTGCTACAATGATATTTTACATTTGTGTGGTATTCTAGAATCATTATTTCCCCCCTTTGAGCTACACAGACTCATCTGGCTGTTCACAGCTTGACACAAATCAAAAGCAAAACAATTTCATTTCAGCTTTGCAGTTTTCCTCCATCATGCTGCGAGTCGTCTCATGTTGTCCTTGTAGGAGGACAGCATCATATAAAAGTTTGTTTTGTTCTACTTCAGGTATCTGTTTCAAGTTATCCATCCTCCACCACAGCACGAAGAGAGGGATTTCTGTGGACGCCAATGAACATCTTTGAATGAATAACTTTCGGACGCACGTGGGCCCTATGGCAGATGTTCACTATTTATTTAGGCTGGGTCCACTTCCAGCTAGACTTTGAAATCCATGGTTACAGGTCCACAGAAAGTATCCCTTTAATTAGTGTACATATTAGATGCATTGCACTTCAAAATCGCCAGACACTTGTTTTTCTACACTACAGTACATTGCAAAAATAAATTAATAAAACATCCAGTAGCCTACATAAATGTCACACACTATCCAAACGGGTGTCGCCAATTTTTAATGACCACAGCTGAAGGTAATTACAGTATTATCTTTGACGTAATGTCGCACCCAGTGTTGTCGTGGCATTTGGGTTAGACCATCTCAACCTTTATGCCATTTCCTTCCCTCTGCAGCTATGGCTAATGAGTTAGTTAGGATAACCTCTCCAGCTCTCTCTCTCTCTCTCTCTCTCTCTCTCTCTCTCTCTCTCTCTCTCTCTCTCTC
>NC_085860.1:5181651-5199151 GCF_034702125.1 Engraulis encrasicolus
TGTCATTTCAAACATATATAAAAATACTACAGAGTTGAAACAATATATGTTTGAAAGTGCTTATGTCCCTTAGCAGTAATGTTGTCATTAATCTGTGCAACTGATATAGAAAATGTGATTGTTGAGCTTCATAAGTAGGATTTTATGAGTCACTGTGATACAGACTGACACATTTTTCATCATAAATCCCTGTAACGTCTGATTTGAATATAGTCACCCTCCTTACACAAGACTTCCTTCTCCAGAGATAATCCCTAGTGTATGTTCATAGGAATTTTTCCAACACATAAGGGATCAATAGCGCAAAAACACTTTCAAAACAGTCAACCGTGTTACTCAACTGTGTTACGGTCAAAAGTGCAGGGGAACAAGTCGGCACTTTCTTAGGAGAAAAAACAGAGCTGACAAACCCATCTCCCTAGAACACAAATGCCCAAATTTTGTTTGTTTGTCTGTCAATATGGATATAAATTGGCAAAAACATACTCCTCCTCAACTGTCATCAGTGTTGCCAGATTGGGCTGGTTCCCGCCCAATTGGGCTGCTTAGGATGGCTGTGTGCGGGTAAAAATGGCATCTATCAGGAAAAACCTTCCCACTGCCATATAAATCAATAGAATTGGGCGGGTTTTTAGGGCGGATTTTGATACTTTTTTGGGCTGGAAATCATCAGCCTCATCTGGCAACCCTGACTGTCATACTTAAAGTGTATATCGCAGGTTAACCACTACTTTGGATCAATGTGTACACACTGTATTCAATAAATGATCCACATATATAAGTCCCTCCAAAAACGATGTTAAACAACGATTTTTGTTGTTTGTTGTGGCAAATGTGGGTTTAACCGTAACCTGGCGACTACGTCAGGCGAGGCCATGGGTGAACGTTCTAATTTTATTTGCCTGGAATTTTACATAGGCGAGGTGACGATCACTAATGATATAACGGCCGTGGCCTGCAGGCCTATAATAGAAATCGCAACTGTAATCGTGCGGCTTTTCTCATGCAGGGCACTGTAACAACTTCCAAATGATTTAGTAACTTTTGGCCAACTAGTTTTAGTAGAAATGCTATTCATGCAGGGTTGCAAATTCTGCTTGGACCTATAGGCTAGCTAGACTATGCGACATGGGCTTCTTTTTTTTACTAGTCCCTTCATATTTTTGGGCTTGCTTTTAATCATGTTTAATGAACTGCCAATATCGTGTCAGCTAAATGCAATAGGCTACCTAAATTACAAACAGAACAAACGGGAAATGATCTGCGTAGCCTAAAATGTGGTGCTATTCGCCCGACTGGGGAGGGACTGTCCATGGTGCTGAAATCGCGTCAAACTTTTCCTAGGTGCAAAACAGTAGGCTAAAGTAGGCCTATACCACCCGAGTCATGTCGCTGTTGTAAAAATCACATTTTCAATTTCCTTTGACTGTTCTATAGAATTACATGCAACTTCAATAAAGGTCACCCACATGCGTGTCACAAATCAATAGCATAGCCTAGGTAACCCACGCGGCGGCGGGACTATTTCGGTTAACCTATATTCCTTGAAAAAAAAAAAAAAAGTCCGAGTGTCACAAAAAAACTACACTGTCCGTAATTATAGGCCTACCAAACGAAATTATCCAATAGAAGAAATCAAGTCTTCAGTTTCAATAATCCACGTTGTGTGGCGCAAATAGCGCCTTCCAAGTCTCTCGCGGCCAAAAGTGACTAAGCTCACCTCTGATGATATAGCCTACTTATATTCCAGGTTACTCACGGCACTGAGACGATGCAGGATAATCCATGGAAAGTCTTCAAGTAATCCAAACAGAGCGATTCAAGCAAGACAGTAAAACAACAATAGTCGCCAGATCAAACATAAATACCAAAACTAGCCTATAGGCCAATGTAGATTTGGTATGACGTGTGATAAAAGCATCTCATTCAGATGGCCAGGGAGAGAGGCAAACAATCTTTCAACAGCGTTGGCTGGAGCCTTCGAGAGCCTTTTGGTTGTATCTTTTCAGTCTCTATTTTCCTACTACGCGCGTTGGATCCATGTTTTTAGATGCGTCCCAGCATCTCTATAAAAGGGTAGGCTATGTCTGTCCGTCCGTCTGAAACGCGTTCTTCAAATTGTTCCCTTCTGTGTCCACAAGGTGGGAGAGTTGACTATTTGGCCCGGAGCACGCAGCTGATTGCATTGTGAGACAAGTGCAGCGCGAGTACAATGAAAGTGCTGCTGCATTGAATAAGAAGCAGTGATAACGCGCCAGTTGCCCTAGCCAGGACAACTGAGGGGGCATTCAATTTTCGGCATTATTTTGCGTTTGGGCCGTGGGAGGCAACTTCGTTTCGTTTTCACCAACACCACTGTGAAGTGTGTGTCACTATGTTCACGGTCTTTACCCCCTTATGAGACTTCGGCCCGAGGATGTCAAACGTGAGGGGGGCGCTTCATCATGTTGTGTATGATAGTGTCACGTTGTGCAGCTCAACTATGTGGTTTGTCAGAAACTCGCAGCAATGACAATGAAACGTGGTGCTTGAAACAAGTAGACAAATGCGCCATTTGACATACGGTGTACTGATGTTCTCGGACGTATTGCAAGGGAGGTTCATTCGTTTTCTGCTGACGGCCGTGTGGACCGCACAGGTGCTTTCCGCTGTGCCCAGACAGATTGCTTTGCAGTCGTTTGAATTTGGTAATCTCTGGCACTCTTACAATGCAGCCGACTGCTTTGCACCTTGCCGTTAAAAAGCTTGGAGCGAATGATTCACCCAAACGGTTTTATTTATTTATTATTTGTCGCTGTTTAGGCTACATTCTTTCCCACTTGGACATGATGCTGAAATGGCGTGATAGACCTACTAAAGGTTGATACTAACAATAATAAGAGTCTGGTAATTTGTAGTGTAGGCCTACTTGAAATTTGAAATCACAATTCAAGCTTTCGAGACTCGCACTTTGAGGCAAGCGCAATCGTACCCCCCCCCCCCCCCATTTAAAAAAAAAAACAAAACATTTTTTGGCATAGTTCGAACACGGGTTTTTACTGCCTCACTGTCACATGGCACCCTGTAGCGGTCATGATATAATATTGCCAATGATATTTATTTCATACCCGTACGGCATAATTCAATCACACACCGTACAGAATGCAGGGCTACCGCTACTGCGGGCTACTGAATGGCCTCGCCTGACGTCACACAATAGATTAGAATTCTTTGAACATGTTACTGAAAATACACACTTTTCCTCATTATATTTCATTTTCTGATGTCCTGTTGCATGAAAAAAATGATGGATAATTGTTCAAGTGGTAGAACTATCAAAGGAAGTCCATTATTTTGAATAAAAATTAACCTGAGATATACACTTTAATTGTAACACCATTGACGGTAACACCGTTGACATTTCAGCCATTTTTATGGCGTTGTGCTAACTGAGGACCTCAGAAGTTCCACCACAACACCTTAATCAATTCTTGTATCTGTATGCTTTATCTGTGTTTTTCTACATGTGATTTCTAATTCAGATTCTTGTAAATACTGTATGTTGATAACACAGTTGACAGGCAATTTTCCCGCTATGAGAACATGAAAAAGAATGGATTAAATTATGTGTAACGGAGGCTAACTAGCACAGAGTTGGCGTGGAACGTTGGTAAACCTCCCTCCGATAGCCTCATACAGTCTCGTGCCGTTGGGCCGAGAGACTAGTCTCTTGGCCCAGCGGTACCGTACTGTGTCTCCCATTGCCGAACCGTTGTAGTTGACGAGGTCGCACGTTCGATCCCCGAGGGGGGTGAACAGGTGCAAGATGACCTCCGTCACATATGGAAGGATGGAGCTCAAAATTTACCAAAAAGTCTTCCCGTATCCTGCCAAAGAGGTTATGACATCACGTGATGTTATTCGTATGGCCTAAGACCAAACCATTACTGATTTATGGAGGAGGTTTCAGACCGTGACACGGTTAACACAGTTTTCGTGGACACACACAAAATGGCAAATTTCATGTATAATGGAAAGGACAGTGGTCTTTCTGACAGTTTTGTCATATTGTGATGATTACTGTGAATCAACATTTGCAATCGTCTTGGGCAAAACAAGTTTCTTTAGGCCTACATGCTAATATGAAGACTGAATCTGACATTTGGAAAACAGGACGGCATGAAAACGCCAAAAACCAGTATTAAATATTCATTCTTGCTGAGGGAAATAATGCTATGTCTACACTTGCTGTATTATATGAAAGATAAATGTTTTCTAATGTCCAAAACATCATTGGATGCAGTTAATAGTTAGTGGAATTGCCAAATAAAATCCACAGACTTAAAAGTGTAGGCGAATTAGAGAATCACTCTTTATTATTATGTATTTGGAGCACTGGGTCAACCCTGTTGTGAAAAATGCTCAAAGAATTTGCCCATTGGTTTACTGTAAGTTGCTATTTAGATAAAGGCAAAATTTTAGATACAGTGAGAAGCTTCAGAATGAACATTCTAAGGCCTTTGCTGCAGCCTCCAGATTTAAAAGAACACAGTTATTGCCATGACAACTTGATGGAATGTTTACTTTTCTTTGGAATTCTAGAAAACCAAACTAGAATGTTCAGGACAGTGCAGCTCAGTCACTGGAGAGAGAGGTTGATTTCTATGAAGCTCAGCAAGATTTTCAAATTCTGCAGGTCAGCGCCCAAGGAGTAGTCATTTATATTATACCCTTTTCCAATGTCCAATGTCAATGTCAACCATGCCCTACAAAGGCTGTGTGTGTGTGTGTGTGTGTGTGTGTGTGTGTGTGTGTGTGTGTGTGTGTGTGTGTGTGTGTGTGTGTGTGTGTGTGTGTGTGTGTGTGTGTGTGTCTGTTTGCATTCCACTTCAACTTCAGAGGTGTGTGTGTGTGTGTGTGTGTGTGTGTGTGTGTGTGTGTGTGTGTGTGTGTGTGTGTGTGTACATGCATGCGTGTGTGTGTGTAATGTACTCACTATCTGCTTCTCATCAGTGCCTCCGGAGCTGTAGGTGGTGGCTAGGGTGGAGGAGCAGGCCTCGCTGTACCAGGGCACGCGGCCCAGCTGGGTGGTGCTGCTGATGGACAGCGTGTAGATGGAGTTGGTGTAGCCGTCACAGTTGCAGCTGTCCCGCTCGCGACCGCCATTACCAGACGCCCACACAAAGATGGAGCCCAGACCGCCGCGCCCCTAAACACATGAAAAGACACACATGTTAGCGTACACACAAATGTGTATCACAGTTGTAGATGTCGCTCTCACAGCCGCCATTACCAGACGCCCACACAAAGATGGAGCCCAGACCGCAACGTCCATAAACACATGAAGACACACATGTTAAAATATGCACGTACACATTACACATCCCCGTTGTAGCTGTTCGGCTCACGACCACCATTATCAAACACCCACACAAAGATGGAGTGCAGGTCAACACACCCCTAAATACATGAAAGCACACACTCATTAACATACACACAAACATAGGCCTACATGTCACAGTTGTAGCTGTCAATAGATATGAATACTAGATGGTCCGTGTTTACCTTGCACAATGCCACTACTATTCTGTACATACCATGCACTTTAAATATTCCATTCCACTTTTCAATGTCTCCAATGATTTTGTATTTCATTCCCTGTTTATTTATTTGTGTACCCCCCCCCCCCCTGTTTCTTTCATACCCCCCCTAGTTTTGTGTCTTTAGTTGTATTGTTGTGTGAGCACACCAAACAACATTCCTGACAACTGTATTGTATACTGTTGATATGGCTAAATAAACTTGAACTTGAACTTGAACTTGAACTTGTTCAGCCAACTTGAACTTTTTGGGCACTGCCGTCTTGGGCTGGTATCCTGATATTTCCTATAGATGTTACCGACACCTATTGGATAATGTGCGTATTGCCTTGTCACTGATTGATGGCAGCGTTATACCGGCTAAACATGTCAGTGATCTGTAACTTGAGACCTTGGTTCCAATTAAAGGGAATGGTCAAAGTGGTCCAGTGTATATATCTATGACAGCTATCTCGCTTCGACATTGGCAGACGCTCACACAAATATAGAGCCCAGACATCTACACCCCCACCACGCCTACATACATGAAAACATGTGCACATGAACATATCCAGCAATCCCGCTCACGACCACTATTACCCACACAAAGATGGAACATAGACCACCACTGCCCTAAGCATGTGGAAACTAGGGCTGGGTATCGAATTTCGGTCTGGTCCTGGCACCGACCGAAAAGCCACATTGTTTCGAATATCAAAACAAAACAAAAAAATCGGTGCCATATTTCGATACCTGTTGTGCGTTTCAACAGTCCCAAATCTGTGAACCAATAGCCATGTAGTCAGGTGAAGTTGTCATTTGTGATTGGCTTCGAAGGGCCTGGGTGGGCGGGACGAGCACGAGACATTTCATTCATTCAAAAAGTACTAGCGTTTGTTTACTCGAACAGCTGACAGTTGGTGAGGGTACCTTGTAGGCTAACTTAGTTGTAGCTAGTTGCAGTTGTAGATGTAGTTGCAGTTGTAGCTAGTTGCAGCCCTGATATACATGCTGAGATCTAAAGTGTGGCTAAACTTTGCTCGTGTGGACGCAAATAGAGCCAGAGCTCTATTTGTGACAAAGTTGTCCGTGCGAAAGACGGCAACACGACTTGGCGAAAATTAATGAATGCACCAAATCAATGTAGGCTAAGAGCCGAAAGCTGCGCTGAAATTTACAAGCCATGGGCGAATGGACATTAAAAATATTATTGTTTGAAATGAATTTGTATTTGTTAATAAGTGTTTCTTGAACTTAATAGAAGATTAGGCCTATGCGCTGCTGCCCTGTTTGTCTCTTCAGACAGCGCCTGGCGCGGGCGCGGCTCAATCAGTAGAGTCCTGTTCAGTTGACGCTGAGGCTGTGTTGTGCTGAGGTGTTAATTTTGAAACATGTTCAACAACCCTTTTGTCCAACGAAGACGTGTGTGTTTGTGCAGTCATGATAATAGTGGTACCGTCGCGCCAATCTTCCACTGATGAAGTGCGGTAAAGTTAGTTTGATATTGGACATTCATTTGACATTCAAAATAAAAACTTGATGGATCTGAAAAATAAGTCTTGTGGTACATGAGGGACTTCTGTCCCTATGTTAAAAATATGGTTTGATGACTCAAGGTCAAAAGGTCAAGGAGCCTAATTAGTTTATATCAACATATTAAGTATTTTTATTATTTGTAGAATTACTTGAGTGCTAAATCTAAAAAACAAGTCTTGTGGTAAATGAGGTATATTTATCTCTGTTTTATAAAATTGGTGTGGTGATCAGAGGTCAAAAGGTCAAGGAGCCTAATTCATTTACAACACATTTTTTATGATTTTATTTTTTTCTGAATTGACAGAATGAAGAATGACAAAATTAACTCTTGTGGCATATGAGGGACACATGCCTCTGTGTTACAAAACTGGTTAACCGACTCAAGGTCAAAAGGTCGCGGAGCCTAATTCATTTATATCACTCATTTTTGTAATATTATTATTAAAATACCCACCAAAGTGATTCATCTGTAAAACAAGTCTTGTGGCAAATGAGGGACATTTATGTCTGTGTGATAGACCTGGTGTGGTGAGCCAAGGTCAAAAGGTCAAGGAGCCTAATTCATTTATACCACCATTTTAAATATTTTTATTATTTATAGAATTATTTGAGTGCTAAATCTAAAAAACAAGTCTTGTGGTAAATGAGGTATATTTATCTCTGTTTTATAAAACTGTTGTGGTGATCAGAGGTCAAAAGGTCAAGGAGCCTAATTCATTTAAAACACATTTTTTATGATTTTATTTTTTTCTGAATTGACAGAATGAAGAATGACAAAATGAACTCTTGTGGCATATGAGGCACACATGCCTCTGTGTTACAAAACTGGTTAACCGACTCAAGGTCAAAAGGTCGCGGAGCCTAATTCATTTATATCACTCATTTTTGTAATATTATTATTAAAATACCCACCAAAGTGATTCATCTGTAAAACAAGTCTTGTGGCAAATGATGGACATTTATGTCTGTGTGAGAGACCTGGTGTGGTGAGCCAAGGTCAAAAGGTCAAGGAGCCTAATTCATTTATTCCACCATTTTAAATATTTTTTATTATTTATGGAATTATTTGAGTGGTAAATCTAAAAAACAAGTCTTGTGGTAAATGAGGTATATTTATCTCTGTTTTATAAAACTGTTGTGGTGATCAGAGGTCAAAAGGTCAAGGAGCCTAATTCATTTAAAACACATTTTTTATGATTTTATTTTTTTCTGAATTGACAGAATGAAGAATGACAAATTGAACCCTTGTGGCATATGAGGGACACATGCCTCTGTGTTACAAAACTGGTTAACAGACTCAAGGTCAGAAGGTCGCGGAGCCTAATTCATTTATATCACTCATTTTTGTAATATCATTATTAAAATACCCACCAAAGTGATTCATCTGTAAAACAAGTCTTGTGGCAAATGATGGACATTTATGTCTGTGTGATAGACCTGGTGTGGTGAGCCAAGGTCAAAAGGTCAAGGAGCCTAATTCATTTATTCCACCATTTTAAATATTTTTTTATTATTTATGGAATTATTTGAGTGCTAAATCTAAAAAACTAGTCTTGTGGTAAATGAGGTATATTTATCTCTGTTTTATGAAACTGGTGTGGTGATCAGAGGTCAAAAGGTCAAGGAGCCTAATTCATTTACAATACATTTATTATGATTTTATTTTTTTCTGAATTGACAGAATGAAGAATGACAAAATGAACTCTTGTGGCATATGAGGCACACATGCCTCTGTGTTACAAAACCTGTTAACAGACTCAAGGTCAAAAGGTCGCGGAGCCTAATTCATTTATATCACTCATTGTTGTAATATCATTATTAAAATACCAACCAATGTGTTGAATCTGTAAAACAAGTCTTGTGGCAAATGAGGGACATTTATGTCTGTGTGATAGACCTGGTGTGGTGAGCCAAGGTCAAAAGGTCAAGGAGCCTAATTCATTTATACCACCATTTTAAATATTTTTATTATTATTTATAGAATTATTTGAGTGGTAAATCTAAAAAAACAAGTCTTGTGGTAAATGAGGTATATTTATCTCTGTTTTATAAAACTGGTGTGGTGATCAGAGGTCAAAAGGTCAAGGAGCCTAATTAATTTACAACACATTTTTTATGATTTTATTTTTTTCTGAATTGACAGAATGAAGAATGACAAAATGAACTCTTGTGGCATATGAGGCACACATATGCCACAAGTGCCTCTGTGTTACAAAACTGGTTAACAGACTCAAGGTCAAAAGGTCGCGGAGTCCAATTCATTTATATCACTCATTTTTGTAATATTATTATAAAAATACCAACCAATGTGATGAATCTGTAAAACAAGTCATGTGAGCCTAATTCATTTATACCACCATTTTAAATATTTTTATTATTTATAGAATTATTTGAGTGCTAAATCTAAAAAACAAGTCTTGTGGTAAATGAGGTATATTCATCTCTGTTTTATAAAACTGTTTTGGTGATCCAAGATTAAAAAAAATCAAGAGGCCTAATTCATTTACAACACATTTTTTATTATTTCATTTTTTCCCAACTTAGCACTCAAATAAATCTATAAATAATAAAAATATTTAAAATGGTGGTATAAATGAATTAGGCTCCTTGACCTTTTGACCTTGGCTCACCACACCAGGTCTATCAGACAGACATAAATGTCCATCATTTGCCACAAGACTTGTTTTACAGATTCATCACATTGGTTGGTATTTTAATAATAATATTACAAAAAAGAGTGATATAAATGAATTAAACTCAGCGACCTTTTCACCTTGAGTCGGTTAAGCAGTTTTGTAACACAGAGGCATGTGTGCCTCATATGCCACAAGAGTTCATTTTGTCATTCTTCATTCTGTCAATTCAGAAAAAAAATAAAATCATAAAAAATGTGTTTTAAATGAATTAGGCTCCTTGACCTTTTGACCTCTGATCACCACACCAGTTTTATAAAACAGAGATAAATATACCTCATTTACCACAAGACTTGTTTTTTAGATTTACCACTCAAATAATTCTATAAATAATAAAAAAAAATATTTAAAATGGTGGTATAAATGAATTAGGCTCCTTGACCTTTTGACCTTGGCTCACCACACCAGGTCTATCACACAGACATAAATGTCCCTCATTTGCCACAAGACTTGTTTTACATATTCAACACATTGGTTGGTATTTTAATAATAATATTACAAAAATGAGTGATATAAATGAATTAGGCTCCGCGACCTTTTGACCTTGAGTCGGTTAACCAGTTTTGTAACACAGAGGCATGTGTCCCTCATATGCCACAAGAGTTCATTTTGTCATTCTTCATTCTGTCAATTCAGAAAAAAATAAAATCATAAAAAATGTGTTGTAAATGAATTAGGCTCCTTGACCTTTTGACCTCTGATCACCACACCAGTTTTATAAAACAGAGATAAATATACCTCATTTACCACAAGACTAGTTTTTTAGATTTAGCACTCAAATAATTCCATAAATAATAAAAAAATATTTAAAATGGTGGAATAAATGAATTAGGCTCCTTGACCTTTTGACCTTGGCTCACCACACCAGGTCTATCACACAGACATAAATGTCCATCATTTGCCACAAGACTTGTTTTACAGATGAATCACTTTGGTGGGTATTTTAATAATAATATTACAAAAATGAGTGATATAAATGAATTAGGCTCCGCGACCTTTTGACCTTGAGTCTGTTAACCAGTTTTGTAACACAGAGGCATGTGTGCCTCATATGCCACAAGAGTTCATTTTGTCATTCTTCATTCTGTCAATTCAGAAAAAAATAAAATCATAAAAAATGTGTTTTAAATGAATTAGGCTCCTTGACCTTTTGACCTCTGATCACCACACCAGTTTTATAAAACAGAGATAAATATACCTCACTTACCACAAGACTTGTTTTTTAGATTTAGCACTGAAATAATTCTATAAATAATAAAAAAAAATATTTAAAATGGTGATATAAATGAATTAGGCTCCTTGACCTTTTGACCTTGGCTCACCAAACCAGGTCTATCACACAGACATAAATGTCCCTCATTTGCCACAAGACTTGTTTTACAGATGAATCACTTTGGTGGGTATTTTAATAATAATATTACAAAAATGAGTGATATAAATGAATTAGGCTCCGCGACCTTTTGACCTTGAGTCGGTTAACCAGTTTTGTAACACAGAGGCATGTGTCCCTCATATGCCACAAGAGTTCATTTTGTCATTCTTCATTCTGTCAATTCAGAAAAAAAAAAAATCATAAAAAATGTGTTGTAAATGAATTAGGCTCCTTGACCTTTTGACCTCTGATCACCACACCAATTTTATAAAACAGAGATAAATATACCTCATTTACCACAAGACTTGTTTTTTAGATTTAGCACTCAAGTAATTCTACAAATAATAAAAATACTTAATATGTTGATATAAACTAATTAGGCTCCTTGACCTTTTGACCTTGAGTCATCAAACCATATTTTTAACATAGGGACAGAAGTCCCTCATGTACCACAAGACTTATTTTTCAGATCCATCAAGTTTTTATTTTGAATGTCAAATGAATGTCCAATATCAAACTAACTTTACCGCACTCTCTGATGATGTCGTTTTAAACCTCCTTGAGTGTGCACTCTCCTCTCCACTTACGCACGGCTACTGTAGTTTTGATAAGAATCAATGTGTGGCCAATCGCTAAGGGGTTTAAAGTGCGGAGATTTGAAGCTTGTTCCCGCGGAGGGCAACGCTAAAAGACCGAAGTCGACTCGACATCCCTTCCATGCGATGCGTTAAGACAGCGTTAAGATAGCGTCTCCCAGACATCCCCAGTTCCAAAAACGTAATACAGGGAGCTGCTCATCAACCCCGGACACCCCGACCAACACATTTGCAAATTAGTGTTACATTGTTTGTCGATGCCCTTTCTGTCGTCCAGTTTGTATATAACTGCCTGCTTTTTACCCAGGACTTTTGCAGGGCGCCCTACGAAGTGCACGTAATCTATTTGAAGTATCCCACGCATGACGCACGAGTCATTATCTTCCTCTTTCCCGCATCGGCAATTGAAAAAACGCGAACTTGCATAGTCTAAAATCAGGAATGCTTTTCCACTGGAAACACACATATCCTTACATATCTACTCTTTATCTCTCTCTCTCTCTCTCTTTCTCTCTGTCTCTCTCTTCCTCTCTATCACACACACACACACACACACACACACACACACACACACACACACACACACACACACACACACACACACACACACACACACACACACACACACAAACAAGCATGCACGCACGCACGCACACGCGCACGCGCATGCGCACGCACACGCACACGCACACACACACACACACACACACACACACACACACACAAAGGAGAATGAAAGAGTTAACCGCAATACAGTATGTAAGAGGAACACAATGGGATACACTGTTTTGATGTCTGGTGTAAAAAGCATATTGTGTTGGATAGTCATACATTTCCCAACAGGGCTGCAGGCACAGTAGGGTCGTCATGCATGCAGTAGGCCTCTCCTACAGCGTCATTAGCAGTAGTGGGGCCTAATTTACACCGCAGACCGTCTGCAAGGCCCCATTTCAATTAATACATTGAGCCACAAAGTGAATTAGCTCTTCACTGCTGATAGGGATGTCAAGCTGCGCTAAAATCTCTCTCTCTCTCTCTCTCTCTCTCTCTCTCTCTCTCTCTCTCTCTCTCTCTCTCTCTCTCTCTCTCTCTCTCTCTCTCTCTCTCTCTCTCTCTCTCTCTCTCACTCTACTTATGTCAAGAGGTAATGGCTAAGGATTAAAGAAGAGAAAGCCGTGGCAAATGAAGAAAATATGAAAAGGATACAATAGAGCTTGCTGAGAGCTTGTAAGAAAAGGATGCAAGGAAGCTTGCATTCCTGGAATGATGCACACAGACAGACACACACACACACACACACACACACACACACACACACACACACACACACACACACACACACACACACACACACACACACACACACACACACACACACACACACACACACACACACACAGAGAGAGAGAGAGAGAGAGAGAGAGAGAGAGAGAGAGAGAGGGAGATGAGGCATGTACAATGTACAAGATGTAGTCTACAATGAGACAAGAGGCAAGAAGACTCGAGTGAGAGAAGAAGGATGTGAGAGGCAGAGGAAGAGATCGCGGCAGAGGCAAGACAGGATCCCAGAGTAACGCAGAGCATGGACTACAAATAGACAGAGCAAGAGAACGAGGCAGAGAAAGATAGACCGGAAGTCCATCTGTGAAAACTAAATCCATTGCCAACTCAAACTCCAACTGTTCAAATCCAGCTCACTCACTTCAGCTCACGCATACACAGACACTAGATACTGTACGTACAGTACATCACAATGTGTATCACACACGTCTGACAGCTTCATGTTCTGAAGCTGAACGTCTACGAACTCACTTCACACACACAAACAAGCAAACACAAAGGCATGAAAGAGCTACACCTGTCACATCTCACTCACAGATCATGTCACAAATGCCACCAGGGCATTACAGGCCATTCAGGGCATTTTTCCTGGTGGGCTGAAAGTCCTAAGGGGCCGACGCTGTAGTCTTTTTTTTTTTTTTTTTTTTTTTTTTTTAACGTTTTTTTTTATGCTGTTGTTGTTGTTTCTTTCCTGACATTTAGATAGGGTAGCTCATAGGTCCATCTTCAATAAAGATAATGGAATGAGCCAATCATATCACAGGAAAGCAAGTGAGCTGTGTGATGGGCTGGTCCAAGCCAAAAATAGCCGGGTCGTTTTTCGAGCCCATGCAGCCCGGCGTGCCACAATGCACACATGCAGCTCATCCGAGTCACATCATTCCTCGTTCATTCATACGCACACGTCAGCCTGATGTGCAACAACAGATGATGAATGGAACTAGCACTGTATAATACTCTGCCTGCTCATATTCACAAACACACTAGCCTGAAGCAGCACCATGCCACATTACATCCGATTTGCAAGTCAGTTTTCTCAAAAGCTTGGCCTACACACTCATTTACACATGACGCACATCCCTAAAGTAGTAACACTTGCACACGCAGGCATGCACGCGCGCATATACGAAAAGCACGCACACACACACACACACACACACACACACACACACACTGCTATGCACTTCACTAGGTTGACTTACATCACTTCAGCGAGTACATCTTCTTCTTCTAAGCAAGTCAGTTCTGTTGGTTCAGCCCACACAGCCACCCACATGCACACACACATACACACTGACGCACAGAGCATTGACTTCCAGGCAAACATCCTCATCCACTATTCACTATCCAGCCATAAGCGAGCCGTGCGCATTCACCAGCGTCACAGACGTCAGACCCCGCAGCGTCACATCCCTGGGGACAGGAAGCCGAGGACCGAACTTAAACAAACAAGTCCCACTCGGCCCTGCTGCACTGGCGACCCGGGTTTGGTCCCGGCACGAGTCATTTGCCGATCCTTCCCTGTCTCTCTTTCCCCACTCATTTCCTGTCTCTCCTTCACTGTCCAATCAAAAATAAAGGCATAAAAGCCCTAAAAATATATAAAAAACAAGCCCCACTCATTCTCTCTCTGTCTGATTATCCTACCATCTGATGAACCAACTGACTAGTTTGGCCTTGGTAGACGTAAGCGCTGGGAGGGGTTTGGTACAGTCACCACAAAACCAGCTAAACAGCGAAGGGGGAGAGGGACGAGGGAGGTCTGGACGCAGTTTGGGGTAGGGGGACATTGTATGAGAAAGAGAGAAAATTAAAATGAAAGAAAGAGTGAGACAGAGAGAGAAAGAGATACTAGCAAGCAGGGGCGGAGTGGCCCACCTTTTCCCACCGGGAGAATTTTCCCCTTGGCGGCCCTCTTTAAAAAAAACAAAAAACAAAGCGAACATGGTTTCCTAACCAAAAAGACAAAAGCCACGAAATCTGCAGTCGTACTACATGTGGACATTATATTAGTGTTGTCAAAATATCAATCTGAAGTGGAGAATTGTAGCCTACACCTTGATGAAATGCACAGCCAGTGGTGTAGTCTACGTAAAACGCAGGTATACGCACCCATTTCAAAATTTCAGGGATTACAGTATACCCACTTAAAATTGATTGATCCATTATTTACAATAGCACAAATATATACAGTAGACTATACACACATCAAAAAATGCTCAAATATACAGTATACCCACTTCAAAAAGTAGACTACACCACTGGAGCCATCATCACAGTCCAAATCATTCATAGGCCTAGGTTAGGCTACATCACGCTACTGTTCCATGCAAATGTGCACTCCACTGTCATTTTGACAGTTTGAAATTGAAATATCGTTTAAGGAAGACAGGATGAGCATGGGCACAAAGTTTTGGGTGTGGGGATTTTTAGAAGAGTAGGCTTACAAAATATAGTATAGTAGCTTACAAAAAGTCTGTCTACATTGTGCAATAAACCCACCATGCAGCAAATAAGCCAAACTTAGCTACTTCAAACCACAACCATAAGTCAACAAAATGTATAACCAAACGGTGTAGGCCTACCTTAAAACGCTGTCTTCTCGCAGCAAATGTCTTTGTTTCTTGCAATCACTCTACTTTAATCCACAGCTTATTAGCCTACACACCCAGCACTGGTCACATCAGAATCTTGTGTGGTAATTATTTTGTTCCATTTCTTCAGACATAGGCTACATCCTAAATGTACCACATATAAATATATGTATGATAATAATATTATTTCGACTATAAGGAGATATACTGGTAGGTCTAACAAATCAAAACAAAACCCATTGCTTCTGTTAGGTGCAGTTATCTTGCTTCTGTTAGGTGCAGTTATCTTCCTTACCACTTGGTGGAGTCTGTTCGTAACCCAAGTCAATAACCACAGAGCAAGTGAATCAGGACTGGAAAGACTGTAAACTGTAACAGTCGTGTGGAAATCGGAAAATAAATCATAATTTATTCATATTTCCATCCTTTGGTAACCAATATACATATCACAGGTTCTTCAAATACTGAAAACGAAACTGTGTTACTAAGATCTTGTAAACTTCCGCGATCTACGGTGTATGAAAATTATCAGTAGAGAAGGGGTGTGGCCAATTTACTGTTTGACACCGTCAGTGAGGTATTGCCATCTGGTTTACGGTATAGATACTGGCTAGACAGCTTAGTTCTTAAACAGGGATGTGGAAAGTGGGAAGCCAATGCTTATAAGTACCATCTCTAAACTTCAGGGCCGGTTGGGGACGCAGTGCGGCCGCATTATTACATTTCACGGCCGCGGCCCACCGGGACAAGTCCCCGATCTCCCGACGGCCACTCCGCGCCTGCTAGCAAGAGTGAGAGAAATACACAGAAGACAATTTCAGGCTGACAATGATGAAAAGAGAGACTAAAGAGAGTCAGGAAAAGCAAGAAGAGAAAGAATGAGACTTCGGGACAGAAGAGAATGAAAGACAGGAGGCAAAAAACATGAACAGCTTGCCAGATGCATCCTCAAGAAACGTTTTGAAGATTTCACAAAGACAAAAACACTCCTCTGCACTTAAACGTAATCTTAAATGTGTGCATTAGAGCGGTGCTAAGCTGTGCACATCCTTCTCTTTCCTTCCTGTCTTTCCCTTATTTCTTTCTTTCTCTCTTTAACCGTTTTCATCATTGGCGTCATCATGTCTATTCATCATGTGCATATTTCAACATCACATGCGCTTCTTCCTTTTCATCATGCAGCTAAACATCTCTCTCTCTCTTTACCTCTCTGTCTCTCTCTTTCCCTCTCTCTATCCCCCCCCCCTCTCTCTCTCTCTCTCTCTCTCTCACACACACACACACACACAAACACACACACCTTCTTTCTTTTGCATAACGTAGGATGCCTCGCTCATGGTTTTGTTTGCAGTGCCCCAAACCGGCCTTGCATCATTCTGTTGTAACCACGACAACACAAACCACTCTTTCTGTGATGTCTTATTTAACGCCTGCTACGCCCCGGAACACTGTTTTACTTGCCGTATTCCCCACACACTTAAGAATGAAAGAGGGTTCGGGGTGGAGTGGGGGTGTGGTGGGAGGGGGTTTTAGTATTTCATCAGGCAGACACAGCATGAGTCAGGGGCTGGGAAAAACAAGGAAATAACAACAACAGAGAAAAAGAAGTATGCTGTAAAATGCTGTAAAATTTAAATATGAGATAGAGAGAGGAAGATAGTGACAGAGAACAATGTTCATGTAAGAACGATGGGAAGAAAGAAAAAGATGCTATGAAAGGAACGAGAGTCATCAAGTGTGGGGGGAGAGACAGAGACATTGAAAGAGAGAGCGACCTACCTACAGCTAGATACAGTTAGTGCCAGAAATA
>NC_085860.1:5206651-5208702 GCF_034702125.1 Engraulis encrasicolus
CACACACACACACACATCCGTACCAACACCCACCCCAGAGGAGGACAGACAAGCAGACAGACAGGCATACAAAGAAAAAAAGAGGATCCTTCAGTCAAAATACTAAATCAATAATGAGCTTCCATCAAACTTCTTATACTTTTGACAGAGAGTTCCACCTCTGAACTACTGTGGGGGAAGAGACAGTGATGGGGTCAGACAGGCAGAGATAGAAATGGGCAGATACAGAGGGAAAGGAAATGTGACGAAAAGTAAAGACATGGCAAGAGGAAAGGAGAGAGAGAGAAAACGTAAAAGAGCGGGATAGAAAGAGACAGAGAGGAAGACCAAGGGAAAACTTTCCTTTTTGTAGTCTTGGAGTGTTTTGACAAAGAAGCATGTTTTTGTCATACTAATGAGTACGTTTTTTATTGATTTGAATGACATTACACGAATATGACAGATTCAACTTTCACGAGGTTAAGAAAGAAAGAAACAAAAAAAAAAAAAACAGAAATGGCCTCAGAGTGCAGACCTCCGCCAAGGAAGCTGTTTGATAGAACATTTGACTATGTTAGACTGTTTTTCAAGCATTTCTGCCTTCTTTTTGTGGAGTTAGAAACTGAATGTCAAAACTTCCCCAATCCTTCAATGGTAAAGAATCTTTTAAAAAGCCCTGGATTCGAATCATGATCCAGATCACCACCAAAATTGAATCACTTGTTCCTTTTGTCATTTCCAAAAACTCCACAAAGTTTGATACAAATCCGTTCATAACTTTTTGAGTAATCCTGCTGAAAAAAACAGACTGACAAAACAGACAGACAAACAGACAAAGACCACAGATGCAAGTAGACAGAAGACAGTGGTCACACCTAGTAATTTTAAAGAACCTTCTGGTGAGTCCCAATTACCCTTGAAAGGCACTTCAAACCAAACACAACAACATCCACCAAACAAGCGCCACCATCATGCCAATGATGATGAGAATACACCGTGCACAGAGGAGTGTGTATGTGCGCAGATGTGTCTGTGTGCTCGTCGACATGGCTCATGAGGGGATGGATCTATTGCTGTTATGCCTCTTCACAGGTGCATCTTGAACACAACTCAATCTCGTGGAAAATGGAGGAGAGGAACGGGGGAAAGTAACAGAAGAGCATGAGGGGAAGATGAAAGAGGAATGAGGATGGGAGAGGAGTGGAAGTGGAGTAGGAGAGAAATGAAGAGGGTTTGACATGAATGCCCTAAAATAGGGTAGATAGAGAGTAGAGATGATGATGAGAGATAGAGAAAGAGACAGCAAGAGAGCGTGTGCGAGAGAGAGGGAGAGAGAGAGAGAGAGAGAGAGAGAGAGAGAGAGAGAGAGAGAGCGAGAGAGAGCGAGAGAGAGAGAGAGACTGGGGGATGAAAGGAAACAGCTGCATCACTTGTAGAGTACATGTTCCGTCCCCAGTACAGATTGTCAGATTGTCGGCATATGCTCTTGCTAGTACAGATCTCTCCTGGGGAGCTCTGCCACTATAGTGGGGAAGCAGCGGTGCATTCATGGACCTCCTGAGAGAGAGAGAGAGAGAGAGAGAGAGAGAGAGAGAGAGAGAGAGAGAGATCTGAAGAGAGAGAGAGAGAAGGAGAGAGAGATAGACGGAGAAGAGAAGAGAAGAGAGGAGAGAGAGAGAGAGAGAGAGAGAGAGAGAGAGAGAGAGAGAGAGAGACTATTACCTGGCCAGAGATCCAGCTTAGGTGTGGGCTCAGTGTGGGTTCAAACAGAGAGCTTGGAGCCAAACCTGTCTAGTATTCTCCTGCTCACCAGCCAAGCTCCAGCCCTGAGGATGCGGACTGCCACACTGCACCCTCCTGTCCAGGGTCACACACTTGCCCTAACGAGGGCGCACCGCCGCACTACACCAGTGAAATGAATTCTAATCACTACTTTGTTATTGTGGCCCCTTGCAATCCTCCACCTGGGGTGTAGATGGCACACGCACACTCACGGTGCCCTCTGCGACCTTACCTGGCAGGTTTGTGTGTGTGTGGTTGTTGTTTTTGGGTTGTTTTTTTGTTGTGTGTTT
>NC_085860.1:5211302-5213802 GCF_034702125.1 Engraulis encrasicolus
TCTGTTTTAGCATGCAGAGGACAGTGAGATTGTGTGTGTGTTTTTTTTGTGCTTGTATGCGATAGAGAAAGAAACACACACAAATACAGACACAATTTATTTTGCTTCCTAAAGTGATTGCTATACTTGATATTGCATCATTGTTTAGATGGACACAGCTGTTTTATATAGTTTCCACTTTGTGGGAGTGCTTTGACTAAACTTGAATGGCATGGAACAGCCACAGAAAAATTTAGCATTTCATAGATGAGTAGACAGAGGGAGAGGGAAATAAACATTGAAGCAGAGGGAAACAGACAGAGAGAGAGATAGGGAGAGGGAAGGACAACAAGAGGCGTACAGATACATACAGATACACAAAGAAGAGAGATGTAGTGCGAAAAACGACAGCATGAAAGAGAATGAAAATTAAAAACCCAGATACTATCCATCTCTGAACAGATTAAAGAGAGAGAGAGAGAGAGAAGGTGTGTGTGTGTGTGTGTGTGTGTGTGTGCACGCATGTGTGTGTGACTGTGACTGTGACTGTGTGTGTGTGTGTGTGTGTGTGTGTGTGTGTGTGTGTGAGTGTGTGAGTGTGTGTGTGTGTGTGTGTGTGTGTGTGTGTGTGTGTGTGTGTGTGTGTGTGTGTGTGTGTGTGTGTGTGTGTGTGTGTGTGTGTGTGTGTGCGTGCGTGCATGCGCGTACTGTCTCACTGTATGTGTTTGTGTCATAAAATAAATAGAATAATAAAAATCCATCAAAAACATATGAACAAACACATATATTGACATTACTGAACACACTAAATTGAATGACTATTTATTGCTGTTTTAGAGTGATTCTACGATTCCCCTACGCTTTTGGCAAAAGCAAAATGTCAATTATCAGTATTTTTTCAACTAAATGACCTAGATGTTTACATAGTGTATATATTTAAGTTTCCAAAACAAACAAATTGCCAAGCTTAATCTTAAATCATTTGATAAATACTCTAATGAAAGCGAACATTTGCTTAATTATTTTGTCAACAGTGTTATGGACAAATACTATGTCATTTCAAACATATATAAAAATACTACAGAGTTGAAACAATATATGTTTGAAAGTGCTTATGTCCCTTAGCAGTAATGTTGTCATTAATCTGTGCAACTGATATAGAAAATGTGATTGTTGAGCTTCATAAGTAGGATTTTATGAGTCACTGTGATACAGACTGACACATTTTTCATCATAAATCTCTGTAACGTCTGATTTGAATATAGTCACCCTCCTTACACAAGACTTCCTTCTCCAGAGATAATCCCTAGTGTATGTTCATTGGATTTTTCCAACACATAAGGGATCAATAGCGCAAAAACACTTTCAAAACAGTCAACCGTGTTACTCAACTGTGTTACGGTCAAAAGTGCAGGGGAACAAGTCGGCACTTTTTTAGGAGAAAAAACAGAGCAGACAAACCCATCTTCCTAGAACACAAATTATTTTGTTTGTTTGTCTGTCAATATGGATATAAATTGACAAAAACATACTCCTCCTCAACTGTCATCAGTGTTGCCAGATTGGGCTGGTTCCCGCCCAATTGGGCTGCTTAGGATGGCCGTGTGCGGGTAAAAATGGCATCTATCAGGAAAAACCTTCCCACTGCCATATAAATCAATAGAATTGGGCGGGTTTTTAGGGCGGATTTTGATAATTTTTTGGGCTGGAAATCATCAGCCTCATCTGGCAACCCTGACTGTCATACTTAATTGTAACACCATTGACGGTAACACCGTTGACATTTCAGCCATTTTTATGGCGTTGTGCTAACTGAGGACCTCAGAAGTTCCACCACAACACCTTAATCAATTCTTGTATCTGTATGCTTTATCTGTGTTTTTCTACATGTGATTTCTAATTCAGATTCTTATGAATATGTTGATAACACAGTTGACAGGCAATTTTCCCGCTATGAGAACATGAAAAAGAATGGATTAAATTATGTGTAACGGAGGCTAACTAGCACAGAGTTGGCGTGGAACGTTGGTAAACCTCCCTCCGATAGCCTCATACAGTCTCGTGCCGTTGGGCCGAGAGACTAGTCTCTTGGCCCAGCGGTACCGTACTGTGTCTCCCATTGCCGAACCGTTGTAGTTGACGAGATCGCACGTTCGATCCCCGAGGGGGGTGAACAGGTGCAAGATGACCTCCGTCACAGTGGTGCCGCTGACCCGGGATGGGAGTGAGGTTTAAGGGGGAGAGTGTAACGGAGGCTAACTAGCACAGAGTTGGCGTGGAACGTTGGTAAAACCTCCCTCCGATAGCTTCATACAGTCTCGTGCCGTTGGGCCGAGAGACTAGTCTCTTGGCCCAGCGGTATCGTACTGTGTCTCCCATTGCCGAACCGTTGTAGTTGACGAGGTCGCACGTTCGATCCCCGAGGGGGGTGAACAGGTGCAAGATGACCTCCGTCACATATGACAGGATGGAGCTCAAAATTTACCAAAAAGTCTTCCCGTATCCTGCCAAAGAGGTTATG
>NC_085860.1:5231302-5233802 GCF_034702125.1 Engraulis encrasicolus
AGCATGAGCTTGTCATTACTGGGCTATATTGAATGAATGTTTAAGAGTTCACACCACATGCTATTGCATATAAAACCTAATTTATACTTTTTGTGCATGCATAGAGATCCGCAGAACTGTGCACCCATGTCCCTTTTATCCTTTATCCTCTATTAGTCCTTTTATTCTCTGTTATAAATCATGTCCAGTAGGTGTCTGCACTGGAGAATAAGCTGCCTTTTCTCTTCACATGATTATAGTGCCAATTTACTCCATTCTGTTCTGTGCAATGTAAAAACTCCCGACAGCCTGGCTGAAATGGCAAAAGGCAGGAGGTTATTATCCGTGCAAATGACAGAAGATAAATTTTGCCTTTCAGTATTCACTGCATAGCATTACTGCATAGCAGTCTTGTTGATTTTGTCCAATTTGTGGCAAAGTTATAGTTGAAATGCCAGGAGAGCGAATTCATGTGCTTGGGTGCCTGGATCATTTCAAGGCCTGACAGAGAGACAGGAAATGGGGAGCAAGCGTGAAGTCAGCATATCAATGAGATATTACCCTGCGCCACTCTCACTTCTCTATCTGCCCATGTGAGTGAACGCATCAGCTCCTTACACGCATGCAGGCACACACACATGCACACCTCCACCTCCACACACATGGACATCTGGATGAGGCATTGCCCATGGCGGCTTCATGAGTCACACTGAGTGGATAGCACCATCATCATCAGACCTCCACCGACGTTACACTCACTCAGAGCTGGGAATGGTGACACACAACGGGGCCTTGGGGAGGTCCATCACCTTCTCCCATCAAGCTATGATGGCCAGACCTCCAGCACTGCTGTTCTCTGCACTATCCACCAGGACCTATACACTATGCCGTGAACTATCCCCATAAAATACACTGTGCCATCAGCTGTAATACTGCGCCGATCAGGAGTGGTATCTGGAAAGCAAACTATGCTATAAAATTATAGTCTATCCTCTGGAAATATCCATTGCTATTCAATATCTTAGAAAAAAGTTGCATAACCATTTATATTCATATTTGTGTGTTATCATTCAAATCATCTGTGTCCTGCTGCATAACTATTCACATTCATATTTGTGTGTTATCATTCAAATCATCTGTGTCCTCCTGCTCAAGGCCAGACAGCTGTCCTTGACAACGGGAGGCTGTCCTCGGCAACGGGAAGCTGGCCCTGACAACAGGCTATTGACATTGCAGACATTGCAGATGAGGCCTGACTTGTACAGCGCTGTCCCATTCAGCTGCCAGCCAACGCCAGAGATGGCATTGGGCCGCTGTCACAAAGCCTCCTTCTCATATTTGGCATTGAGAGAGAGAGAGAGAGAGAGAGAGAGAGAGAGAGAGAGAGAGAGAGAGAGAGAGAGAGAGAGAGAGAGAGAGAGAGAGAGAGAGAGAGAGAGAGAGAGAGAGAGAGAGACTCTGGCCATGCTCCATGCCTCTGCTGAAGGGATTAGGAAATGTTCCAGCCAGCTAACTAGGGCCCTGAGGCTGCACGTCTCACTGCCTGCCTGCATGGCTACCTCAGCCCCTGCTGCTGCACACAGGAGGGGGGAGACTAACTCCACTGCCTGCCTGCAGGACTACTGGAGGACCAGCAGAGCTATGGATCTCCATCCTCTCTGCCACCAGTCAGAAACAAACACATATCAAATGGATTAATTAGTCTACAAAGGATGTGTAGGCCTGCTGAGTGTCTTCCCTTGTCTTCTTCCAGGACTACTGCCTAACTAACAGAATAAGATGCATCTTCATCTTTGCCAAATAGACCAGCACGGCTACCAGCCACAGGCAACTGCATCCCACAACCGGATTAACTTCTCCGCAAAGGATGCCGGTTCGGATTCTTATTCCACTGCCTGACTACCGGCCAACTGGATGACAAACAGAACTATGGAATTTTCTCATCTTTGCCAAATACCACCAGCCAGAAGAAATGCATGTCTAACACATATGCATGCCAGAGCGTGCCAAAAAACACGGGCTGCCTGCAGGTCTGCTATGTAAAACAGAATCTACCACATCTTAACCAAACACAACCCCTCCACCACCAGCCAAAAAAATATGCACCCCACATTCAGAGTTATGCTGCAAAGTATGTGATCATGCTGGGAAGCTTCTCCGTCTTCACCAAACAGATAACCACCAGACCATCCCCACCAGTACCACCACTCAGATTCAGCTTCACAAACAACATACACCCGAATTCACCCACCATGTTGCTTCTCCTCAAGCAGCATTTTAAAAGCCCTTCTTGCGATGGGCATTGAAAATTGGCTGTACATGCTATGATACTTTCTGTTGGGATGTTGCGCAGGCTACTTCATTATATGTATATGTCCCTATCGAATAAACTAAACTAAACTACAAGCTCCACTTCCCACAAACACATCCTACAATGATACTGATCATGCCAAAAAGATACCATGGCTGATGAGCTACACTGCCTGCAGGCCTGACATGGAGGAGAGCTACAGTGCATGGA
>NC_085860.1:5241302-5273934 GCF_034702125.1 Engraulis encrasicolus
AAATTGTGACACCCTCAGAGTGTGTCTGTGCAAGAAAGGAGAGCTATATAAAAAAGGATGAGACATGGAAAAGGTGTGTGTGTGTGTGTGTGTGTGTGTGTGTGTGTGTGTGTGTGTGTGTGTGTGTGTGTGTGTGTGTGTGTGTGTGTGTGTGTGTGTGTGTGTGTGTGTGTGTGTGTGCGCGCGTGCGTGTCTGTATGTGTCTGTATGTGTCTGTGTGTGTATAAAGGAAAAACCAAATAGGTCAACATCTGCACGGAGACTTTTGAGCTGTGTCTTGCTTGGTGCATCCACTCACAAAAAGTAGTGATCACTCAGAGTAACACAAAAGGAGGAGCACACAAGACTTGGGTAGAAAATGAATATTGTAGCCAAAAAGTTCAAAACAAAAAAGTTTGTACTGTGTGTGTGTGTGTCTGTCTGTCTGTCTGTCTGTGTGTGTGTGTCACCTGTTGTCGTTGAGCTGTGTATAACGAGGCTGTGGATCCGGGTCTCTGTCATTCACGTCGTAGCTGGCATCTGGATCCTGTCAGTACCGGAGGAAAGGTGAGAAGGGCATTCCTGATAACACACGCACGCACGCACGCACGCACGCACGCACGCACGCACGCACGCACGCACGCACGCACCCACCCACATACCCATCCACCCACCCACGCAAGCACGCAAGCACACACACACACACACACACACACACACACACACACACACACACACACACACACACACACACACACACACACACACACACACACACACACACACACACACACACACATCTACAGACATGTCTCTGACCAGACCACATGCATTATTCAATATATAGTAGGCTATATACAGTTTATATGCCATTCTTTGTCAGAAAAACACATACGTTCATATACAGAATCACATGTTGTTGAGACTCACAGACTCAAACACAAGACGCACAGACAAATGCACCAGCACCCACATTAACAAATGGACACACCGACTTACATAGTTCTGTGCCAGGTCTGGATGGTCCTTTTCGATGCCATCGTCCAGGATGGTGACCACTACTCCCTTCCCTGTGAAGCCCTGTGCCCACGCCTCCTTCACATTCAGGTCATGGTGACTTGGGTTTGACTGAAATACAACCGCATAAAGCACTCATGTCACAACACTATAGGCACTTACGATTTCACCAACTGAATTCTATCTTGATTACTTATCTTAGGGTGTGTTCACACCTTGTCCCTTTCAGCTATTTAATGCCTCTTTTCCACTGCCAGGTTTCTGGTAGGCCTACAGCTCGACACAGCGCGACTCGGCCGCCACTTTTTGCTTTTCGAATAAGCACGACACAGCTCAATTGTAAAGCAAAAAGTGGTGACAGAGTTGCTATGTCGAGCTGTAGGCCTACCAGAAAACCGGCAGTGGAAAAGAGCCATTAGTGAACTCAGACCTGTGACTCAGCATTTTCTGTGCATATGTGAAAGCTCCAAAGTGTATCTAGACCGCTCGGAAGTGAACCGTAATGACATCTTTATTGACGTGGTCTCAGTATGGTTCACTTATGAGTCCTGACAAGTTATCCTTGTGACTAGGTGTAATCACTTGAGGAGACTGACACACCATAAAAGCCTAACTGGACCAGAAAGAGCAGCCTGTTCTTTTCGTAATACACTCACAATATAACAGAACAGAGACCTTTTGCTGGGACTAGGTGTAAAAAATACCCTTAGTTACTGTACTATATTACTTTGTGTGTTTTTTTTAACTGGAATGAATTCAGACAAAGCCATGGCCTACGAAATGAGTAGATTGGACTGCCTGACTGGATAAATTATGAATGCATTAAAAGCCAAATGAAATGGACTGAAATGATGGTACTGCTTCTCTGTCTGACCAGAGGGAAAAAAGAAAAAATACATGAGCTCGTGGTCTACATGTGAAGTATACTTGCAAACTTTGAGAATTTTGCAGATGATGTTTTCAGCTAACTCTTTAAAACATTAATATGCTATGTGTGACTCATCCTGAGAAGATGAAAGAGGATTTAGTAGTATGGCAGGCTGCTAGGCCAACATCCCCCGATGCGCCCCTAAATGTTGAAAGGGGTAAAGGTCAACGAGAGGGGAGCTGACTTCACATAGTCCCCAACGTCCTGTGGGGATTTTGGGGGATGTGGACTTGATGAGGATGTGACTTTAGAAGTGGGCATCTGTGGGGATGTAGTAGCCTACATGTAATGATGTTCGGAATTCACTTCTAAGGTCCATGGAGGGCGGGGATCAGTTGAGGTTTATCACCCATGGAGGGTGGGGGAAAGTCAGTATGTGTACTGTAGCAGTAGCCCACAAAGGACATGCGGATGATGAGGATTGGTATGAATGCAATGCATTGTCCATGGGGGTGAGAGGTTAGTAGATCCACTGCTGCAACATGGAGGCTGGAGCTGGGGGATAAGCTGAGCTACGGTACTATGCTGAGGCAGCAACGACTGCAGTCTCCCTCAGGACCCTGATATACCACATCCCCACACTCTTTGAGCTTGCTCTGCAAAGTGCACCAGCTTGTGGACTCAAAGCTCACTCGTGCTCCCAATATCTTTTTTTTTTTTTTTTTAAACCTTTTTTCCCACCTTAGAATAATGTTTCAAAATGGTTTCAGTTGCTCATCAACTTGTAACAAGCCCTTATCAATTCAGAACATTTTGATGAGTCGGCCATCACTCTGCAGTTTGAGTAAGAGACAAAACTGTACGGTGCCCGAAGGAAGAGGAAATCTACTTTGTGTTGCCTTTAAGAGTGAACCGTCACACCGGTGTGACAGGAATGTTCGGGCAGTGAAAGTTCTATAGAATTTTGGGCGCCATTCAATAAAATTTGGAATTTTAGAATCTTGCATTGTTATAGAACGCATTCTTTATAGAATGTTCAAAAACCCACACTCTTAAAGCTTGCACTGCCTATATCAGGTTGTCACAGCCCAACCTCCCAGTTCCTCCAGTACCAGATGCCATTCTAACTAGGAGCTAACTAGGCCCTCCATATCAAAGCCTGCATCACCAACCACTACAGTTCCCAACATTAAAGCTTGTGATATCTACTGCACCAGGCCTCATAGTCTAACTCTGCATTGCCATCGTCATCACCAGCTCCCTGACTCTCATCATAAATCCTTGCAGGTCATCAATTTATCAGTGCTTTCTACATGCCTGCCTCAAATTTGCCAAAGAGAAGTCCAGGGGAAGAGCATACTTCCTAATAAATGAGGCACAAACTCTCTTACACCGAGAAGGTGCCTCCTTCAAAACTTTACAACCTTAAAAATGTATTTTATGACAAAGGTCTTTCAAATTATAATGGGAACATATTTGACACTCTGCATAATAACTGAGTAATACAACTCGAGGTTAACACCAACAGCTGAAATGACTGACAGCTTGAATTTTTCAAAAAAGAAAGAAAATACCCCAAAAAGAAATGAAGAAAGAAACACTCAGGTCCAAAGTCCCCAATCAGTATGGATACCCGTCAGGCACGTGCCCTCCAATACGGCAGGGGAGGCAGTGCCTCACCAACCCTACATGAGAATGATGAGATGCAGTAAATATGAATAATAGTAACAATAATAACTAGGCTATTGTTTTCGAGCATCTGCACCATAAGTATCATTTGTGCAGTAGTTAAACAGTTTCAATAATTTTCTATCATTTTCGTGACCAAAATCTTAATATTTGCGTAAAATTTGGGGCAACTCCTAGTTTGCCTCACGCCGGATTGCGCAATCCCTCGTTAACAAGCTTGTGCGCATGCGCCCTTTTGCTCGTTCTGTGTATGCAACCTGGGAATATTGTATTAAACGTTTTTATACACTTAATAGAAATATGTATGGTGTGCCCTCATTTTCCTGATGTTTTTTTTTACTATTTTCTATGTGTGATTATCATTTCTTTACTCTGACCGCTTTGGCATAACGCCCACTGAAAGATACAGTGTTGAGGCCAGCAGCAGTCTGGCCGCAATCTCATTCTGGCATTGAGAGTCTTGCTGGCAGTTACGTCATAGCGAATCTGAAGTTCAATCGGTCGTGTCATTAGTGTTGGCTAGCTTGTTCACTTTGACTGCTACCATGGAAGTGGATTTCATAACGAAACTAAGAGCTTCAAGTAACAGGAATTAACAGGACAGAATAAGGTAGGAAATCCGTTTCCCCCCTGATGTGCTCGCCGAAGCACTAAGTTTACTATTTGGTGGCAATGTTGTTGTCGATGTTGTTGTCTACTTGTCTTCCGTCTAACTAGCCATCACTTCAAAGCAATGCACAGTGCTATCCTGTCACCAAGCTAACACCACTTTCAAAAATGCACACCTTTCCTGAATTCATGGTGGGCTGCCCGTGTGGTTTAGTTACCATGTAATGTGATGTGTGTAGATTCGCTTGTGTTTGTTGGACATCTGCGTGTGACTGGAGTGAACAGTGTACAGTGCGAGGCAGCGAGAACAGTGTCTGGCTGCGCAACGCAAGCTACTTGTAGAACCTAGTAGTAAGCTAACATTTAGCTCCTCTAGACAAGCTACATCCAATAGAAATATTAAGCTAGCTCCATCTGTAAAATGTAGCGAACTACATCATTGCAAGCTACTTCAACTAGAAACAGCATATTTGTATTATTTGGGCTGCAAAACTGACATCTGATATGTCTGTTGGTGTTGGATATGATAGACCCATATGATATTTTTGGCCATGGTGATATATGGTCAATCAGCTGGCTTCTTTGCTCTCCTGTCTCCCCCCGGTGTGTGCGCATTTTGCCTCGTGATTAGTTTTGCGAGTTTGATTGCGAGTTTTGATACCGGTCTGATGGAGGTAGACAGAGTGACATTGCGCATGAAAATGTCAATAGAAACAAAGGTGTGGACATTCGGGTGTATGATTTGATTGCTGGAGACATTTTTGGGAGATAATAGTCCATGGTCTGGCAACTAGCTCTTCCTCCCCTGCCTTCAGTGTGTGTGTGTGCGTGTGTGTGCCTGTCGCGTTTGAGAGTTCCATTGGCGCACGGCACGAGCATATGGCAAGCCGTTTTAACATATAATAGCCAGAATGGATGTGTTGCAGTTGCACATGGAAATGTTCCGTTTCTTTTTATTTATATTTATTTTTTTAGCTTCCCCAACAGTCTTGCTGTAGCGCCGCCTATGTGTAGGCCTACCTTGTGTTAAGAAAGCTATGACATATGAAATTTATCGGTAGGCCTATTTGGCAAATATTTACTAATACTTAGCCTGGTAAACCAGCGCCACCTGCTGGACGCTGAAAAATTTTCAGCTGCGGGTGGGTCTGGTATCGAACAACTATTCATTTTGAATCTTGCCCTGAATCTGGCAAGATGACAACTAAACCAATCACAACGCAGAGATGTGTTTTGAATCAACGCGGGCGGGGCAGAGGGTTCTGGGGCGGGGTTTTGAGGGAGTGACGACATAGCAGTGAGACGCTGGGCAGTGGAGGAAGCACAACAAGAAAGATGGCGGCGGCAATGGAACAGCGCTCGTTTGATTCTGCATTGGCATCAGTTCTGGAGGAATTAGACTTGGGGTTTTCTTTAAAACGTGAGCAAGAGGAGGCTCTCCGTTCATTCATTTCTAAGAAGGACGTTTTCGCCGTATTGCCGACAGGCTATGGCAAAAGTCTTATTTACCAGTTAGCTCCACTGGTAGCCAAAAGGATGGGGCTCTGTGAAAACCCAATGGTAGTTGTCGTCTCGCCATTGTTAGCCCTAATGGATGACCAGGTGAAGGAGGCGAGCAATTTTGGACTCACTGCCATGCAACTGGGCGTCGATAACCTAGCCAACATCAGAAGGGGTCATTGCCAGTTGTTGTTCGGCAGTCCGGAGGCATGGCTTTTGCAGAACAAGTGGCGCGATATGTTGGGTACCAAAGTCTTCCAAGACAACGTCGTCGGAGTTGTGGTGGACGAGGTTCATCTCATTTACAAATGGTAAGTGGCATGCTTTTAACCACGTCAAGGTGTGTGTAAAGTATATTCCTAAAAGATGACGGTAATTTGGTAAACGCGTCACCCTGTTGCCATTGTAACACTGGACTGTCGCCCCGGACGTCTCCATTTTAATCTCAGTTTATCTAAAACCTAGGTCATATAAGATTGAAGTTTACATGGACGCAATTGCTCAATAATGTTGAATTAACTGTTCCGTTTATGTGGAAATAACACTAAGAAGCTAGTTTAAATGGACTTAATTGCTTTGTGGTTGAAGAATAACGTACTGATTTTCCACAGGGGGAAACGTGGCAAAGGGGAGAAGGCCTTCAGGGAGTGTTTTGGCAAGCTAGGAGAACTTCGAGCCCTCGTCAAACAAGGTAAGCATTGATATTTCACTTGCAAGTTCACACACTGATGCAAACGTATCCCCAAGTGCTAACGTGTCTGTACTGTAGCCTTTACAAGTCAGTGTATGACATTAGGACAGCCTCTGTACACCTACCGTTATATTGTTGAGATGTGAGGACACATTGAGACGTTAGTGAAAACATAAGAATCACATAAGTCAGATTCCCGACATTGGGTCCTTTTCCCTGGTCCTGTCCTCAGTGCAGCATTGGGAAGACCATGGCTGCCAAATTGATGCTGGCTCTCAACCTAGTTGTAGCTGCCATTTTCTTTTAAGCCTCGATTTTGCTAACCTGCACTCTATCCCTCCCCCGCCTGCTGAAGAAATGCTACCAAGTTGTGAAACCAAACCCCCACCCCTCTCACCTTTTTCACACTTAGGGGACACTGTGCTACAACATAAAGGACACAGCTTGGCACAAAGTGAGTGCCTGCCAGAACACGAGTGCCCTCATTGAAACCAATGACATTTTTTGAGAGAAAATTATACAATTTCTTGCAGAATGAATTACATAATTTATGAACTAAAAATATGCTTATGAAACATTACTCGTCCTGCACTTAATATGAGCTATTTGAATGAAGCTGTAACATTTGTTATGACAATTCTTCGATTCTTTCATGGAAATAATGCTGAAATTGTAACCAGTTCTTTGTAATACTTCCAGAAGGAATGTAGATGCTTTATTGATAGGCTTTCCATCTTAAATTGTGTCAGATTTATCTGCAAAAATGGGTAAAAACTATCTGAAAAATTGGTCATTGGTTTCAATGAGGGCACTCGTGTTCTGGCAGGCACTCGCTTTTCGGCACGACAGCACCATTCCCACACATGACATGAAGACACATACTAATTGAAGTGTTTACTTTTTGTCTTTCAGATACACCTATTTTGGCCTTGACTGCAACCGCAGACCTGGACTCCAGAGCCATTGTGAGATCGAAGCTACAATTGGAGAAAGCTACTGAAGTCACCGTCAGCCCAAACCGGACCAACATTAGACTCGGACTGAAGACCACTCATTCACACAAACTGGACTGCTTTGATTGGCTGGTGAGGGACCTGAAAACACTCGGCCCCAATATGCCTCACACAATTATTTACTGTCGGACACTGAAAGCTGTTGGCAAGGTCTTTGGTTACCTTCAAGCAAAACTAGGTGAGGACTGTTGGGTCAACAGGGATCCCGAGCACAAGGTGGAAAACCTATTAATTGGGATTTTTCACAGTCAGACCCTACCACACAACAAAACAAGGGTCCTGAAATCATTTTCTGGTGAAGGTGCCTGCCGAGTTGTTGTAGCAACAACAGCACTGGGAATGGGGATGAACTTCCCCACTGTGTCCTATGTCATCATGTATGGTGTTCCAGAGGACGCAGAGGCCATCCTACAGGAGCTAGGCAGGGCAGGGAGGGATGGATCTTCTGCACACGCAGTCATATTGCGTGTAAAAGCACAGATAATTGCAGACGAGGGAGTCAAACAATTGCTGGGTAAAGGCAGCAACAGTTGCTTTCGGAAGTCTCTGTTTGCAAACTTTGAGGACCACACTGACAGTGTTGAGCCTGGGCATTTATGCTGCACTTACTGTCACTCTGTTTGCATGTGCACGTCAACCGGATGCACCGTGACTACACCAGAATTCGAAAAATCTCATACTCTGGGTCAAGCTCCGGTCAGAAGCAGGGAAGTCGCAGAGGATGACGAGGACTTAGTCAGGGAGCTTTTACTCGAGTACAAGATGAGCATTGTACCCCACCAACCTCTGTTCACAAGTATAGCACACTGTACTGGTTTTGGTGAGGTCCTCATCAATAGTGTGGTTGACCACTGCAAACACATATTTGATCTGGAGTACATTATGGACAATCTCCCTGTATTCAGCAAAGAACACGCACAACAAATTCTGGTTGTGTGCCATGAGGTTTTTGGGGACTTTGAGTTGCCAGAAATACATGTGTCTCCAAGTGAATATGAGGTGCCAGACCAACATTTCAAAGGCTACTTTGATGACTACTCAGAAAGCAGTCAGGGCACTCCATGTCACAGCAGTACAGAGTCTGGGTTGTCACCTTTAGAGAAGTCCGATCAAGATCAGTGTGATTAACTGCTATCCTTAAGTATGTACACACCAGGTTACACTCAATTCCATTGTTTTGTCACCTACTGTTTGCTGTGATTTCATATACTTTGTAAGAATATCTTGTAATGACATCTCTCCACAAGTGCCTCTATTGTACAGCTGGAGCTTTTTTTTTTTAACCTTTTGTATACCAAATAATATTTGGTCTTTTTGTGTGGTTTGGTTTAAACAGAGCTTGATTTAACAGTTTGTAAATAAAATTTGAGCAGTGCTGATTGATATTCTTGTTTGAGTCAATAATTCATTTTCCCTGTTTTGTTTCATAGTCTTTCCAAAGATCCTTTTGCAAATATTTTGCATTCTTCATGACTTGCAACACGAAAAATTATAGGGAAGCACTGGATGAGGGGTGCAATCTTTTTTCCCCCCTGGCTTCACTCAGACAATCATCTTCACTGTTTCCCTGAGTTATCTTTAAAATGTATTCAGGTCCATGAATACGTAGCAATGTTAATACTTGCACATAATCACTTACGTGTAAGGCAACAATGTCAATATATACACACACACAGTTTCTTAGCTCAGTGTTGGCTATTACTAAGCCACAATGCCTCTAAATCTGTCAGCACCTTACACTTGAACAAAACGAATGTGTTCAACAAAAGGCATCTCTTATTATTTATGTTATTACATAGGTCTACTGCAGTCTACTTTTTTGGCGCTTTAATGTCTATTGTCTAGCCTTGTCTGTACCCTTAGTATGTTTGCATGGGAGAAGGAGGAAACGTAATTTCAAGTTCTTTGTATGACCAGTTCATGTCAAGTCAAGTAGGTTTTATTGTCAATTTCTTTACATGCACTGGTCATACAAAGAATTTGAAATTACATTTCTTGCTTTCCCATGTCAAGGAATTTGACAATAGACCAACTAGACTTGACTTGCTTCTGGTTCAATAATGACATTGTGACCTGAAATGAGACTGCACAACAAAAAATAGTTAAGTGAAATGAGGTTATTTATCTGAATGTCAAATTAGGGAACAAGGCATTTTGGCAAACAATGAAATTAAATTACAATACAATGAAACTATATAGACTAGTAGAAAAATGTGAAAGAAACTTTGCACAGTATTTACAAGAAAAGATTATATACAATATTTACAAGAAAGACATTATGCACTAGTATCATGAACAATAGAAATAAACATGCTGTGGTATGCACATCAGAGTCTTAAACAGCTCCACTCATCCAGTTTGTCTTTCATCCACTGCCATATGTCTTGGTCTTGAAGTTTGACAAGTGGATTCTTGTGGAAACCAGGGAAGGCATGAAAGAAGCGTCCAGGTATATCAGAAAAAATCCGACCCTCAGTGAACACACTGACCAGAGTCAGCACATCGTCTGCTTCCTGAGTGGCGCGATGGGTGCCAGTTGGCCTTTTGATGCTCAACTCCTCATCAACCTTCTCCATCATGTTTTTTAAGACACCCAATGACTGACTGATCCGGCTTGCAGAGCGCTCAGACAGATTAGGACCCTGACCCTTCAGAAACGACTTCAGGAAGTTGTTTAGGTGTTCCAAGTGTAGATCAAGGGGTATGTTGACCCCTCTCCCTCCCCTGGTATTCCAGAATCTGTTCCAGGTCACGCTGTGGGCCATCCGTGGACTCAGAACTGCATTTAGCTGTACTGTCAGAAGAAAAGTGCTGTAGGCATAGTGGCTGTGTCCATGTGCTTTGTAGAACAGGAGGGCAACCTTGTAAAGCCGCATCAGTCTGCCCCCATCACCTTCTTTGACAGCATCCAACATGTCCATCAGAAAAAAACTGAAACTCAGCCTTGCCATGCTGTGTGCTTGTTTGTGATCGTTTTGGGATGCTGGTGCTGGTGCTGGTGTGTCCGAAACAACCATGTTGTGTTTTTTGAGCTCGTGTTTGTCTCTTGATTTGTGGTATGTGTAGGTCTGCTTACATCCCTGAGCTCTACATGGATACTGCTTCTTCGGCCTCTCAGGGACTTCGCTGACCACATGCTCATCCCAAAACATGATGAACTTGTCCACCACCTCGCCTGTCTTCTCACTGAGCCAGTCTCTTTTCATTTCTTGTGTTCCGGACGCAACGTTGTCCGGCACAAAGGAATCCGGGATTTCTACATCAGATTAAAGACAAGATACATCACAAACATCAGTCTAGGACAGGGGTGGGCAATTATTTCAGTTCAAGGGCCAAATTAGGTTTGAAACGTTGACCGCTGGGCCAGAAGTCGTAATTTGCCTTTGTCAGTAACAAGACATTTAGTATGCTGACTTAATGAGTTTTACTACTTCATTACTGCACATTGTAATGACATTTATGAGGATGAATACAGTAGCCTCTACTTGGTTAGTCTCCAGCCCACCGCACCCTTATCTTGGGTAGCCTTAGAATGTTGGATGGGTGTATCACTGACTTAAAATTTGTCTTTCTTGTGCACCCACACACACACTTACTCAGATATCTTGTGAAGCAACCTTGGGTATTCTCAAAGGCGCTACACATAATACCAAAGTATTATTATTGTTATTATTATATGAGGTACACATGAAATGGTCCCGTGGGCCGCAGATGGCCCCCGGGACTGAGTTTGCCCACTTCTAGTCTTAGACAACATTCTACTCACAGCCAAGCATTTCTTTATCAAAAGACTTTGAAGTTACCTGCAACATCCTGAAGCCCAAACTGCTCCATGGCAGCCGCCAGGAACAAAGCAGTTGTGTCAGTGATGACAAAATGTTTGTAGGCATTGAAGGCTCCATGGGGACCCTGTTTGGCATTGCTGCACCTGTGACAAATACACAAACATTAGACATATACAGTTCTCATGAGCCTTGATGGGCATGTGCACACACACGCGCGCACGCGGGCGCGCGCACACACACACACACACACACACACACACACACACACACACACACACACACACACACACACACTCCGCCTGGCCCGCCCAAGTATATTTTCTGCCACTACTGTTAATCTATAAACCTTGATTGTACGTCATGTTAGGTTTAAAAAGCATATTCCACATGCAATGGAATGTAGTTTTGCATGCAAAGACAAACAGTACACATTCACCTCATTCACCTCAGGCACACGTGTGCAGAATTGTTAGTGAAAATACAAAAATGTCTGTCAAAATGCATGTAACCATACCATCCTGTTAATTTCATAGAACCCCTTCCCTGGAGATGACTCTGCTTTTCATGATGGCAGAAGTGCATGTCCAACCCCACAACAGAAAGCACAAGTTCATGATGCATCCAGACTCGTCCATTGTGGCTGTAGTGTAGTACGTGGACCAAACAGCAGAAAACAATGTCAACACTTTAAACAATAACATCTACAAAGTGGTCTCTTCACTTTCCACTGGCTGGTTGGCCAAAGTGTTGTGAAAATGCCAGAAACTTAAAATTCATAATAAAGTCAAGACAATACAGTGCATTTATATTTGAATGTTTGTAGTCATCCAACTTAATTTCTGGATGTCATTAAGTAATAAGTAATCAATGAAGTTATGATAACAATACAGCAGATTTACCTTAACTTTGTCATGTTGGCACATAGTGTCCCATGGTCCTTGCCAGATGTCACATTGAAGAACAGTTTGAAGTGGATCTAAGATGAAAAACAAAGGAATTTCACAACACCCACCCCCGAAAAAATGAAGTTACTATCTCGGTCCATTTATATTTATTTGAAATGTGAATATTTGATCGGTTATGGTTCTTACTTCAAACAGTACTCTAATGGCGTGCCAGTCCTCGAACATGAACACCATGTTTCCCATCATATCCTTTTCATCAGGTCCCTCTGCAAAAGACCACTGTATATTTCTGCAGTTGGCTTCAGTGAGCCGATCACCTCCTACCAACACTGAGGAGACACCCTCGGGGCAGTTTGGAACATACCTGCAATGAGGATGATTATGTGTGAAGTAACTGTACAAAGTATGGTCTTTGCAATGTTCAGCATGGGCTTTAGTAGTACAGAAAGTGATAGGGACATGTCATAGTGCGCAAGTCTCCCTTGCGGGTCTTGGCACAGACAGAATGTTTGCCATCTGGGGGTTAGTAAAACTGTTGCGATGCTTCATACTTACTTCTGCTGAATGTGTCTGAGTGCCTCGGACAGGTCAGAAGTCTTATTTTCGTTTTTGAAAATGAGCCCTAATGGGAACTGTAATTAGAAAAGAGGAACATGCTGTAAGTCACTGAACTACACAGACTGTTGGTAGTTGGATGAACATATGTCACTATACAGAATTGACTGTTGTCAGTTGATAGAGGCATTAGTAAATAGTAGAATCTTCAAAAATATTCTTACATCTGTTGAAGGCTGTGACATTTCTTCAGAGTACTGGTGTGGGATGTGGCGCAGTACCACTCTGGAAAATGGTCTGAAAGCTGCCAGATACTGGGTGAGGATTTGGCTGCCAAGGACAATGAACTCTCTGCGCATGAAAAGTTGTGTGTCGGGTCCAGGGAGGGACTCTCTCAAGTCATACTGAAGAAGATCCACGCACGGCTTGTCAATGGGCAGATGATATATGGGAATTCGATCCTGGACAGCAGTATGGTGTATCCAGTGGATGGATTGGTTGCTGTGGCGTGATGATTGATGGTGTGCGTGCATGAAAAAGTCCAAGTTGTCAAGTACAATGGAGTATGTATGTGGTGGAGTTGATTGTTGTTCAGGAAATGGCTGAGAGCTTATCCTCACATCTTGGTCCAGCACCGGGCCTTCAGCGTGGCTTGGACCTGCCTCCTCTGCAGTCTCTGTTGTGATATAAAAGTACATAAAGACAAAGTGTTTAGAATTGTGGCTCCTAAAGCCTGGTGGGCTCCTAACAGTTCAACCCTCTGGTGAGATTCCACAACTTCTCTGCAGCCAGCCCATCCCCCCCTTGCTGGTGGGCTACCTGCCTCCCCCTCCCTCTACTGCTCTCCTTTCGCTGACCTGTGCACACGGTGAATTTCCGCTCCTGGCCTTAGACTGTGTTGCTAGGGCCCCCCGGCAACAGGCACACCCTCTAGCTCGGCACCCTGCTGTGCTGCTCAGTGCATATTAGGGCTGAGCCACAGGTTAAGGTAGCTGTGCCATGTTTATCACTTCACTTTCCCCTGCTTAGGATGTCTGCTGTAGGCAATCATCCTCACATTTCCCATCCCCCTTGGTCCTCCTTTCCCTCTGTATTGTATATAGTCTGTATGTGTATTATGCTTATTGTATTTTGATCATGTACATGTTTCTTATGTCCTGTTTATGTCTTCTTTTACACATAGTAAAACCACGGCTTGCCTTTACCTCTGTGTGTGTCTGACTCATTGGACATCTTCCTACTGTTTTGGCCGGACAGCCTGTGGCGTTTATTGTATACCTCATTTTCATATGGGCTCCTTCACCCACACCATTTTTTTTTTACAAAAAGCATACAAGATTACTTCCCATGTATTAACACTGTGTGTGTATGTGTAGGTGTGGGTGTGCATGTGTGTGTGCATGCATGTGTGTGTGTGTGTGTGTGTGTGTGTGTGTGTGTGTGTGTGTGTGTGTGAGCGGGAAGAGGTTGGTTATGCCTCACCTGACAACTGTAGCTGTTCCATGCTTCCGAAGACATCACTGAGTACCGTGTCAAGGTTCTCCTCTCCTGGACTGACAGTACTGTTAAGCTCTGCCAGGAATGCTTCATTCTGCCTCTTTAGCACCAACAGACCATCTGCATATGTACCTGCCATCTCTTTCTGCTTTACAATGGAGTTGTTGTGAGTTGTTGTGATGCCAAGTTTACTTAGTCTGCTAAAGACTGCCTTCTTGGCACCACCATAATGTAGAACATTGTTTACGTAGTGTGCAAACGCTGACATCCGGGGTGATCTTCCCCTCAGTGCTATTGAGATGGCAGCACAGGTGACGGGTCGACAGTTGTTGGAGATGGTTGAAAAGACAGACAGCAGAAATGGTGATAGACGCAGGAGGTCTGATTCCAGGCTGGAAAATGAGAAGACTTTAAGGTCTTCGGGTGATGAACGCCACAACATGAAGTCGCCACATGGGTTGCATAATGTCTTGCATTCACTCTGTACCATCGCCAGGACTTGGATTTTGACTTCTTCAGCCAGATCTTTATGTGACATGATCAACTTGGCTGCTGCCCTCCATTTTCTTTTGACCAAATATTTCCTTATCAACTCCTCCTTTGAGTCACCAACTGAGCCTTTGATTGGGGCCTGTGAATGAAAGAAGTGTAAATGTAATATCTGTCTAGAATAGATATTATTTACCCAGAGAGAGAGAGAGAGAGTTTGACACAGAGGTAGTGTTAGCCGTGTGTGTGTGTGTGTGTGTGTGTGTGTGTGTGTGTGTGTGTGTGTGTGTGTCATATTCAACACTGTAGTAAAAAATAACTGTGCAAGTAATTGGCATGTCACAGTAAAAGTAGACGACATAATTTGCCAATGGGTTGGCTGGCAGGTGGCTTAGTTCTACAGTATCGAAAAGGTCAAACCCACTAACATCAGGGCTGGAGTTGTAGGGATAGACTATGAGGGGGATGCCATGCCCCCTACAATGAAATGTTGGATAATTATACATACCCCTCAATGAAAATGGTAAAATATCATTCCCCTCTAAAACATCCCTTCTTCACATACTGTATTGTGTTACAATTGCACTTGTTTAACCTCTACATTTACAACATTTTATCGGGGGACATCCCCCGAACCCCCAATAATGACAATACATCACTGACCGGGCCCCTGCTTTGATTTTACAACTCGACCACTGACTAATGTAACACTTCAAGGCTAACTTAAGCTGGTTCATGTCTGTATTAGAACATTAAGCATAGTTTTGCCGCCACCGGTCGCAGTTACGCTGATAATGTCAACTTACCTCGGCTATATTCCGCCGAGCAGCGACAGATCCCTCTGGCTTCTCGGTACTGTGGCGGAGCTTCTTCAAGTCTCTCGGCGTTTTCGAGGGAGTAGGCTCCCGAGCTCGCTTTTCAGCACCTGTTGATTCTGCGGAGGCACCTTCTTCGACCTCGTTTGCAATCCACCTCCGATAAATAGGAAGATCTCTTTCAAGTCTGTTTAACACCGTTGTACACGCTCGGCAGACTCGATTGGGCTTCCTCGGTGTATTCGAGACGTTCACTCCAATTTTCTGCAACCTTTCCGCAACCGACGAAGCTTTAGTTGCACTTTGGAACAGTTTTGTAAAGTGTTGTAGTACACCGGCAACTCGCATGTCTTTTAGGCACAAGCGACAACAAAAGTCCGACTCCATCTCAAAACGCTATAGTGATACACTGCGCTGCTTACATCACTGGACAGGCAGGCTGTAGCCATGCTGAAGTTGCTTCACTTGTTTACATACAGTCCCCTCCCACAGCTTTCTGTCGCGTTTACTACGTCACAGTCAGTTGCGCTGATTGGTCGAGCGTTGGCCTATAGGCACAGACAAGGTTTGAAAGACAACGGGTTGTGCTCATCAACAATGTTCCGTTTTGTCCATTCATCGGGGCCAGACTAAATTAATACATCCAATACATTTAGGCTGGTTTATCAGGCTAACTAATACTGTAGCTGTATATTTGAAAATCTGATTTTGGAAAAGTCAGTGCCTCACCAGCCATTAAGTTCAGCGCACGTCACTGATACCCGTGTAACCCACTATGACTTCCTATTAGGACAGATGTAAGTACATTACTTTCAGAGACAGGCGGAGTTATTCTGAAAATAATATATTAAAACCTGCCCCTAATATGCCATCGTAACTATGTGATGTGAGACTCTGTACAAAGGTTTAGATACAGGATGCAATACTGTCAAAAAGGTTAACATCAGATTGATGATTTCATAAATATTGACTGTTGAGACTGAGGACAAAAAAATGAAAAATATTTATTCTAAAAACACAAACCAAAATGAAACACTTTATCCAATTTGAGAAAGCTAATCTCCAGGGGTTGGCACTCTTTCCTAAATCCAAATTAATGTTTTGGATTTTGGTCATAGCAAGTTTCTTTCAGTGAAAAATGTCTTTATTAATTTTCCCAAATTAAATTTCGAAGTACTCTAATCTGAAGCAGCCCTTTGAGTTTGAATTCCAACATTTAGTGAAAAAATAGAGTTTTCTAAAACTTGACGGAAACCCAAACAGTGTTAAAAAAATACCCCTCACATTCTAGGCACACTCGCTCCATCTTGATGTGAAAGCCACCAATCTAAGTGTAGCACCTTGCTCTACCAGCTTCTCTACAAGCTGTGTTGAAGTGATGAACACGTCATCGGAAAAGTGTAAGACATGCACACCTGGCAAGATGTGTGCTGCATGACTCAGCAATGTGTCACATTAGCACCCTCCAGAGACCTACGCGTTGGGCAACTCACAGACTCTTAAGTGGAGTGGAAGATCTGAAGATCGTCTCAGCATGAATTTTTTTCCTTGAAGCCAGGGAAAGTAACACATCTAAATGTGGTCTTTCAAGCCACAGGAGAATCTGCTCTAAAAACAGCTGTGAAGAACTCGAAATACCTTCTATTGCTGTGATGTCACATCTGGCGATGAGTTGTCATCCTGGATACCATCTCTGCTGCAGACTGTTTATTCATGTTCATGCCCCCAATTTCATATTCAATTTGAAATTAAATGTGTTTTTATTGGATGACTGAGTCTTTTATTTGGATGAATGGGAAAGTTTAAAACGATTATTTTATTCTTTTGCAGTTAGGAAGCTTTATCTCATCTTTGTGAACTGCAACTTTCACATTGCTAGAAGATGGAAAACAGCATTTGTAAATCTCTTTATGTCCTGCACACATTACATTCTGACAACAACAACCCCCCAAAACCCCTTTAATCCTTTAGTAATTCACTTCACGATTCCCACAGAAACTTTCTCCCTTTGATCACACACAGGCTCAGTGTGCCAATACTGTCTAAGAGATTAAAGCTGCAGAAAAATAATAATGGCATAGGATATGATATGTATCACCGTCAGTCTGTGGTTGTGCATTCATAAAACAGACTTAGGATGGGGGATCTGTCTTTTGGTATGGTGCAGCATCGATTTCAGAGAGCTTGCAGACATGTTTACTCTGCGAGACGCATCTGTGACCTCTGAGACTATAATTTCCCTTCTATTTCAGGGGGCTTTCAGCAGGTGGTTCGCACCACAACATTCGGAATAAGAGCGCTTAGCTTGTTCTGTGGTTGTTGGTGTGAAAGGATGACTCAAGGCGTGAAAGCATAACTCATGATAACCCTTACTCTAAAAAGTGGTCCTTGTCCACTTGATGGAGCATACAGTAATTACCCAATACACTATTGCGTTATGGGTAGCTAGGGCATGAAAAACATGTTGAAAAAACCTCAGTAGGATTGAAAGTGTACCATACCCCAGTCTGTGCATCAGGATTTCACCGCCTGGAGCAGACCAAATAATCAAACTAGTGATGAAAGCGCCTCAGTCTCTACAGGTGCTGTTGCTGCTCGTGTGCATACATGCACTATCCACATGAACATTTAATGAAATCCCAATGACTTCAAAGGTCTTCAACACAGAACTGGAGCAAAATACCAAGAGAATTCAATAAAAGCCCAATATAAAGTTTGGGTTAGAAGAGAGGCTGTTGCGAGGCTAAGTAGAGTGGATGTTGCCCCCAAAGAGTGACATTGGCCCTGGGTCTAGGTGTGCACAGCATACCTTACTTCTAATACCAAACTGTTATCTGAATCAAGGCCAACACACGCTTCAGTATCTTTTCGCTATAGGTTAAACGCCCTTCTTTCTCCCTGTCCATATTGATGACTTAACATTTGTCTCCAATAAGCTTTGGTGCTTATTAGCACTGGCTGACCTCTAGCTGAATATACAGCAAGTAGTCAACAACAGGGAGACCCCCAACCAATCTCTGAATTTGTGATTGTGTTAAAGTTGAAATAGTGCCAGAGCCCTGCAGAGCTCACATCCGCCTCCTCACCTGAGCAGTACAGCTACAGACAGCCAGAACAAAGCTGCCTCTGCTTCAATATCTAGGTATATTGTAAAGATCGGGGCCTGGAGTAAAACTGTGTGCCAATTACACTTTGTAAAAAGGCAGTAATGTGTGTTGTTTTGATATCAAGTGCTCAATATTTAGCCTTGGACTTCACAATATGAGATCTGTGAATGTGTTGATTACCACCACCGCTGTGAGCAGATTATGGTTCGGTTGGTTTATGCCGTTCCATTAGTTTATGCATGAACTGCTTTATTCCATTTGTTTTTCTCTTCCGCCCTCTTTCTCTTCTTCCCTCTCTCTTGCTCTCTATCGCTATGTCTTTCTCTGTAAGCCTGTTGCACTCTAATTAGAGGTTAAGCCAGGACAACCAAAACAAACATGGCCTTTCTGAGCATGATGGTGATGAGAATGCATACACACACACACGCATGCACACACAAACACACACAAACACCCATGGCCGCTGACAGCTTTGTCTGGGCCCAGGACAAAGTCCTCAGAAAGGGCCCCACACCCAGTACATTCAATGTAATGAGGATCCAATAGTCCCTCCTCCCTGGGCCTGTGACAATTGACAATTGACTTTGTCTTCCCTGCCCGCACGCACGCACGCACACACACACACACACACACACACACACACACACACACACACACACACACACACACACACACACACACACACACACACACACACACACACACACACACACACACACACACACACACATTCACAAATCATTCACATTCACAAAGTTATTCAGTTTATTATCCGCCTCTGCATTTGTGGTGTATGAAAGGACAGCAGCTCAACAAATACAGGATGAAATGGAATGGGTAGGGTTTGTAAGCAGATTGAACACATCAACAGACCGAATGGAGAGAAATCTACATAAAGAGGTAATAAATAGATTGTCCTTCTACTCCACGGTCTAACTCTCTTTCTTTCTGCCAGAGAGTGTCTGGACACAAACAAGACATGAGATTGGTGCAACTTCATTTAGGGCTACATGCAGGCAAGAGGGGAGTGCAAAATGTCATTTGAATGAATCCAGGACCCACAAAACTAGTTTATCATTACATATCTACAGTACAGTACATACAATTTAGACCTTTATAAGGAAGGCATTCTTGCCAGAGCCAAAATTGACCCGGAGTGTACAATAAAGGCAAGGAATTAAATTACAAGCTTATTAAAAGCACCCTCACAACTAAATCCCTTAATTAAGGCCAAGGCTTAAAATCCAACATCCGACATCATTTTCACAACCTTAAACTCGTAGGCAAAGAAAATGAGAGGTGACTTGAGATGACCGTACATGTACAGTCCCAAGAAAAAGTTTGTACACCCTTTGACATTTCTTACATTTCTGTCAAAATTGATCATAAAACATGGTCTGATCTTCCCGGAAATCACAAGAAGGAACAATCAGAGTCTGCTTTAATTAATTCCACCCAAACATTTACATGTTATCATATTTTCATTGGTCATAAGGCCATAACATTCACAGGAGAGCAGGGCATAAGTAAGTACACCCTTGCATTAAGTAGTTTTTAACCCTCAGTTAGTTGCAATATCATCAACCAGACTTGTCCTGTAGTTGCAGATCAGATTAACAAAACAATCTGTTTGTATCTTGTCTCCCTCTTCTTTAGAGAACTGCCTCTCGTCAGCAAGGTTTGTGGGATGTTTGGAGTGCATAGCTTTCTTGACTTCATGCCATATAATCTCAATTGTTTTTTGTCAGGGCTTTGACTGGGCTATTTCAGAATTTGTATTTCATTATTATGAAGCCATTCTAAAGTCGATTTGCTTCTAAAGTATGGGTTGTTGTCACATTTCAGGACCCATACTCTTGTGTGCTTCAACTGTTTGACAGGCTTCCTCACGTTTTTTCTGTAAAATATCACAATAAACTTGAGTTCATTATTCCACTGATAATAGCAAACTGTTCATGGCCTGAGGCAGCAAGGTAGCCGCATATAATGATGCTCCCGCCACCATACTCAGAAGAGGAGATGTAACCAAGAATAGCTAAAAATGGGATTCATTCTGCCAATCTAAAATGAATGGGGTTTCTGTCCAAAAAAAATATTGCTGCACCTTTGAGGTTTGCGAAAAAGCATTTATATGTTTCATAGAATTACTGCAAAATATTCTGTAGACCAACGTTGAAACCAAAGTTGAATTGTTCAGGGGAACACACAATGTCATGTTTGGAGGAGAACTGGAGAACCACATCTTCACCAAAACATCATCTCCACCTTTGAGTATGGTGGCGGGAGCATCATTATATGCGGCTACCTTGCTGCCTCAGGCCCTTTTCAGTTTGCTATTATCAGTGGAACAATGAACTCAGAAGTTTATCGAGATATTTTACAGAAAAAAGTGAGGTAGTCTGTCACACAGTTGAAGCACACACGAGGATGGGTGCTAAAATGTGACAACAACCCTTACTTTAGAGGCAAATCGACTTTAGAATGGCTTCATAATAATGAAATACACATTCTAGAATAGCCCAGTCAAAGCCCTGACAAAAAAAAAAAGATTATATGGCCTGAAGTCAAGAAAGCTATGCACTCCAAACATCCCACAAACCTTGCTGACGAGAGGCAGTTTTCTAAAGAAGAGGGAGACCAGATACATCCAGACTGTTTTATTAATCTGATCTGCAACTACAGGAAACATCTGGTTGAGGTTATTGCGACTAACTTAGGGTTAAAACCTATTGAATGCAAGGGTGTACTTACTTATGCCTTGCTGTCCTCTGAATGTTTACATCTTATGGCCAATGAAAATATGTAAATGTTTGGGTTGAATTAGTNAAAGCAGACTCTGGTTGTGCCTTCTTGTAATTACCGGGAAGATCAGACCATGTTTTATGACCAATTTTGACAGAAATGTAAGAAATTTCAAAGAGTGTACAAACTTTTTCCTGGGACTGTATATCTGAGTCTAGCAGTTCTGTGAAACTCTTATTTGTAGGCAAGGGGCATCTTTTAATGCTTAATGATCGTATGATGGGAACCGAGTTGCAGGAAGCACACCTGAGAAGAGTTGGCATCGGTGCCAATTTGACGTTAAAGGGTTTTATAGCCTGCTCCCACTTCAGCTAATTGCTTCTGGATGGCACTTAATGTGGCACACCCTCTCTATAAAGTAAGCGCAAGTCGTTAAGGGAAATCGTGAAATGCTTCTTCCGCAAGAGGGCCATAGTGTGGCCTTGCTAGAGTGAATTTGTTGGAACAATCTGAGTGTGATGGAGAGACCATCACTAGGGTTGTGGGTGTGTTCTGACCAAAGAAACTCAACAGAAGAACAATCTCTCGGGGGGAAATGCATTGGCCACGGTGTAGTACGGGGGCGTTGCCTGAGGACACGAGTGGATGGAAAATTAACTCCCTTGCGCATGGTCATTGGTCAGTGGGTGCGATGGATACAATTTCCGTACTCCCTTGCGCATGGTCAGTGGGGGCGACACCATGATGGATAATTTGTGGCCAAATTAACGGCAGCTGTGTGTCAGCAGTAATTGCTGGGAGTGATTAAGGACAGCTGACAAACATTCACGCTGTCCTATGACCTGTTCCACACTCCAACCCTCGCGGAAGTGTCATTGCATGCTTCCCTGATGCTTCCAATACTGACCGTAGAAGAAGAATAAAATTTCCGTACTCCCCTCGCCATCATTTCGTACTACGCTGTTATGACGTGAGTAAGCCCTCTTGTCTCAAGCCTCTTTGGTTCTGACTGTCACGCCAACGAGCCTGGCTCTTTGGTGTAGCGGTCAGAGCCCCGGTTTACTACCCCAGAAGGTCTGGGTTTGAGTCTCGGCTGGGCAACTGTACTTCCCTTCGCTACAAATGGTGTCAGAACTGGGATGGCTACCGTGAGGCCATCGGAAGCGTAACTATTGTGTGTGAGCCATAATTCCATGTGAGGGACCCCCAGGATTGGGGACCCCAGTGATGGGTGAAGCATTGATGATGGGGTACATTGGATGGGAGAAACATGTTGGGCAGTTGCGCGAGGGACACAATGAGTGTGTGAAGTGCACGGGTACGCTTCCCGAGGGGGAAGGCATTGTAATGGAGAGACCATCACTAGGGTAGTGGGTGTGTTCTGACTGTCACGCCAACAAGCTTGGCTCTTTGGTGTAGCGGTCAGAGCCCCGGTTTACTACCTCAGAAGGTCTGGGTTCGTGTCCCGACTGGGCAACTCTCCTCCCCTTCGCTACACTGATCTAGCCACTTAACATTCAAGGTGAAAGTCTGGTATTATTAGTTTGAGTCTTTGGTAACGGATCAAAAGGGCATTGTAACTATAATATCTATAGTCTATGTGCATAATCACAGACTGATCTATGTAGCCTGTGTCCGTAGTGACCGTGGAGTGAGTCAGGTTGAGCTACCATAGGGGCTGTGGTGACTGGTTTCTGGTATAGCTGAGTGAAGTGACTGTATGCTCTCCACTTACCAGGTACCACTGCTGGGCAAACTTGGGATCAGACGGCTCAGTGAAAACCTCCCGTCGTCTCCTCTGCTTTATCACCTGCTGCTCCAACCACAACACCTGAGAGAGAGAGAGAGAGAGAGAGAGAGAGAGAGAGAGAGAGAGAGAGAGAGAGAGAGAGAGAGAGTGTGAGAGAGAGAACAACAGACAGAGAATGTCACTAGTCACCAACAAACATGTTGCAGCATTCATGAACTTTAATGTCACACAGGAGATGAACATTTTACTTTCCCCCAAGTGTGTTACATGTCATACATACACAGGCATTCACAGGGCTTATTTGTGTGACATTAACTTACACAACCTACAGAAATGTGTCACAGAAAGTCATGTCCACTGAACCCCTGCATTGTTTATAGAGTATCATATTATTTTATTTGTGTTTTCCCAGAACACATTAATGCAGCATCAGCAATGTTCTCACTTTCACTTACAGGTACACTGTTAAGTCACCTTAGACCATTTGGATACAGAGTGTTACATCAGAGGAGAGTTTTCTTTAAAGTGGAAATGAAGCACTGACAACTATTATAATTTTTTGGCGGCTTATTTATTTTCATAAACGAATGGATGTTCGTTGAACTGCACTTTTAAGTAGTTTTGCTGAAAAATGACATGTTATTACCGAGTTTCTCCACAAGGGCGCAGCCATGTTCAACGCCTACGTAACGCGAATGGTAGAAGTTGGTGGCTAATGTAGCCTTCCATTCACTTAACGTTAGCGTGTGCTAACTACAGCACTGACTGACTCTAATCGTGGCTGTAAAATTGAAGAAGGACGAGGGGTTCATTTTACATTGTCCCTGGGTCTTTTATGGTATAGACCTACTATCAGATGAAAGAGAAATGCCAAGTGTCATTATCACTTTGTGTCAAAAAGCCTTTGCTACGAGCATGGTGGGATAGCTGCAGCCATCCACCCATTGCATCCACCATAGGACAGGAGTCAGGACTGGGGCTGCTCGATCTCATAGGTTTGTAGTGACAGACCGTCACCAATAACGTCAATAACGTCTTTTTCCTGCATTGTTGGACGCTAATCTGAAAGCCCATGTCTTTAAGTTGGCTATGTGGTTCAATTCAGTAATAGAAAATAACTTGCAAAATTGGCGGAAGTTTGGAAAGCTTTGTGAAGGGAAGGGACGCAGCCTGTGTGTGTGGCTATCCCATCCCCTCTCTCGTCTCGTCTCGCTCTCGGAGGAGCTTTGGGGATTTGAAGTTGATGCCACGGGGAATGACACGTTAAACTATCATGGCCTACATTAAGTTATGGCATGCTTAAAGTAGCTGCATCTATTGTAGTAAACTATTATGTTATTGAAGTCGCGGATGCATCCTCAAACTGGCTGGAATAGCGTTGTTGCCTTAGATTATTGTTGACTGGATAACACTGATAAAAGTGGGCACGGATATGTCAAAGTAGCCTAATTCAAGTGCTTGGAAAATGTTGGCGAAATCATCGGAAGATGAAGGTAGGGAACTGCAACATTGCACGACATCGCACGATTATGAATAGTGATCATGTTGGCTCATACCAAAATTTGTTAGCGACTTGTCACCTTAGCAAAAAAACCTGTGGTTCATGTGATGGGATGTCTTGTCTGCCTTCATGCCTCATATTTGTTCTGTCCCACCCAAACACGTATTCTTGCTTCATTTGGGTTAAGCAAATAAGCTCATAATCAGCCACGCAAGTCCCAAATGTTTAATTCACTACTATCATAACAGCATTAGGAATAGGACACTACCATTCGCGTGACGTCACCCGCTGTTGGCTGGAAACGTTAACAGAAACGTTACGTGTTTGTGCTTTATTTTTTTATTAACGGCTTAAATTTCAGACTTCAAAAAAAAATATATTTGCTGGCTTATCTTACTGGTGTTATAGACCCCTATATTAGGTCACTGCTTCATTTCCACTTGAAAGGTTAGGCTTTAAAGGTAAATCACGGCATACTTTCAATGGTGCCTCTCATAGCACGTGCGCACACACACACACACACACACACACACACACACACACACACACACACACACACACACACACACACACACACACACACACACACACACACACACACACACACACACACACACACACACACACACACACACACACACACACACACACACCTCCTCTCACTCATTCACAACCCCTCAGCCACATACCCATACTGTACAAACACACACACACACACACACAGACACACACACACACACACACACACACACACACACACACACACACACACACACACACACACACACACACACACACACACACACACACACTGTATATCATAACAATGCATCCAATATTCAATGTGTTTCCCTGAACCTGTCTTGACCTCAGCACACATTCTGGAGACATGAGGAGCTCCGCAGCTGAAGGACCATGGGTGATACACACGACTGAGAGAGCAGCTGCCAGTATTTCCAGCCTTCCCTCTCGAATTTAGACCCACTTGATCTACCCCCCTGACCTTAGTCATTCCCTGTAATTTACTGTCTAACTTTCCTAACTGATGGTCCAATTCATGTATTTGTGCATTGTGTACAATTTGTAAAATGTATCATGTTATATACGCAATGGAACACACTAAGTGCACTATAGGAGTTTTAAGGCCATTTGTCAACCGAGTGGCAGCCTGAAGCCTAATTGGACGATAAATCTATTTGCAAACAAGGCACTAATCAGAGGAGGGAGGGAGGTAGAGAGAGAGAGAGAGAGAGAGAGAGAGAGAGAGACAGAGAGAGAGACAGAGACAGAGACAGAGACAGAGACACAGAGAGTCACAGAGACACAGAGAGTCACAGAGGCATCACCATTACGCTGTTAAATGAGGTTTACTTTACAAATGTAAAGCAGAATGACAGATGAGATCCCTGCCAATATTGCATAGCACTTTGGATTTCCTGTAGGCAAAAGCCTGTCAAATGGATGGCAATAAAGAAATCAGAATGCAGAACGGCTATTGGAATGTACTGAATATTTCTATTTAAAATCCCCCACTTTTCTCACTTCAGAGTTTGGCAGGTATGACTCAAGCTCTACCCCGAGGCTCTATCAGGGTCAGTTCTGGGCCTATAAGCCAGGGCAGATGGGTTTCATGTATGTTACTGTCATTACCAAATACAGTCTAAAGCTCCTGAGCATAATAAGCGCTGCTAGCATTAGCACAGTTAGCCATATTTGCTCCCCTTCAGTTCGAGCCCACTTGCAATGCACTTAGGATATAATTTGCCATTTGGAATAATGCATTTACTATATTACTGGCCACCGCTATCAAACATAATTAAGATAAGTGTAATTGAAGCCTGTGGTAACCAAAAGAGATGAGAAAGGGTGGGGTAATATTAAGCGGCTAAGGGGGGGCATATGCATTAGCTGAAAACTTAATTAAAAAAATAAAATTAATAAAAACGGCAAAATGCCCAGAGACTGAAACATTCTCCAGTCACTAGCTAAAAGAAAGAACCTTCAAATACCTCTTAATGCCCATTAAATTTATCTAATACCTGTATAACCAAATTCAGATTAAGTAGGCCTACTGTATTTCCTCCCAGAAATGTGCTGTGCTTGTTTATACCACTTACAAACACTTTTCTAAAGCTGGAGCATTAAAAACACGCCAGTCTATTACTTTATTTTAAGGATGCCTTAGCACTTTCTGGTTCAATTCGTACGGCTACAAATGTGTTATGTTTGTCAACACCGTATCTAAAACCTGACACATCACATACGTACGTGTCTAAACAGATGGGAACCCAGAAATTGCTCTCAGTGCTTCATTTCTACAACTTGAAGCAGCTGCGGCCTCACGAGAGGAGGAAAACACATGATCTGGAGTCTGGATCTGGCATCCAGAATTTACGCCTCTCCCTCTACCTCTGCAGTCTTTGAAGATCACAAGAGTTAACCTGCAAAAGCTGTCATCCTCTTTGACACTGACATCTGTGTGTGTCTGTCTGTTTGTGTCTGTGTGTCTGTTTGCGTGTGCGTGCGTGTGTGTGTGTGTGTGTGTGTGTGTGTGTGTGTGTGTGTGTGTGTGTGTGTGTGTGTGTGTGTGTGTGTGTGTGTGTGTGTGTGTGTGTGTGTGTGTGTGTGTGTGTGTGTGTGTGTGTGTGTGTGTGTGTGTGTGTGTACCTGTGGTTCCGAGTGCAGGCGAACATGAAGTCCTTGATGAGCAGAGAGAGATCGTTTCACCACAGAGCGATGCTGGAAGTGGTAGTAGTCCCCAAAGACCTGCGGAGAGAGAGAGAGAGGGAGAGAGAGAGAGAGAGAGAGAGAGAGAGAGAGAGAGAGAGAGAGAGAGAGAGAGAGAGAGAGATCTGATGTTACATCTCCAGGCGGTAGCAGAGCAACTAAAGCACATGCTGACATTCATCATTGATGTGCACAGGACCCCCCCACCACCCATTCATCCATTACTGCACCTCACTCCCAGGCACTGTGCTCCTCACATACAACATACAGTATATTCAACACACACACACACACACACACACACACACACACACACACACACACACACACACACACACACACACACACACACACACACACACACACACACACACACACACACACACACACACACACACACGCACACACACACTTTGCTCATGTATCCTTAAGTATAAACCTAACACATGTATCCTTCAGTACAAACACAAACACAGTCACACTAAGGTGCAAAGTCAAAGTGTGTGCAGCTAGAAGTTATACACCTTCCCTGTGGTCATTAAAGCTGTACTCTATGCATGAGTGTATGTGGACCATCTGGCTGTGGAGGAGAAGAGGATATAAAGGACATGAAGGACTGCTGCAGCCTCTGGCCTCCTCCAGATCACTGTCTCCTCGGGCAGCCTGTTCTAGAGTCTTTCTATTCTATTCTATTCTCTTCTGTTCTGTTCGTTTCTATTCTGATCCATTCTATTCTATTCTATTCTATTCTATTCTGTTCTATTCTATTCTATTCTATTCTGTTCTATTCTATTCTATTCTATTCTATTCTATTCTATTCTATTCTATTCTATTCCATTCTATTCTATTCTTTTCTATTTTATTGTATTGGACTGCTATGCTGTCACTACATCCTTGGCCAGTGGTTCCCAACCTTTTTGGCCTGGGACCCCATACACATATTTGTGTGTGTGTGTGTGTGCATGCGTGCATGCATGCGTGCGTGTGAGGGACAGAGAGAGAGAGAGAGAGAGATACAGAGAGAGAGAGAGAGAGAGAGAGAGAGAGAGAGAGAGAGAGAGAGAGAGAGAGAGAGAGAGAGAGCGCAAGTGAGAGAAAAACAGTTCCTGTTCACTACGTTTGTGCATTCATGGGCTGTGTGCAGTAATTAGACTATTGGTCTACCTGTTCGTTTACATCAATGCTACTTTTATTCCAATGTAGTCTGTGTGTGTGTGTGTGTGTGTGTGTGTGTGTGTGTGTGTGTGTGTGTGTGTGTGTGTGTGTGTGCGTGTGTGTGTGTGTGTGTGTGTGTGTGTATGTGTGTGTGTGTGTGTGCATGTGTGAGTGTGCATGTGTGAGTGCGTGCGTGCGTGCGTGCATGCGTGTGTGTACGTGCGTGCGTGAGCGCATGCATGTTTGTGTAATGCTTGCAGGTGGCGTATGCATTTAAGTATCGATCTGTCTGCAGTGTTTGTGTGTGTGCGTGCGTGCGTGCGTGCGTGCGGGCGTGCGTGCGTGCGTGCGTGCGTGCGTGCGTGCGTGCGTGTGCAGCCCATAAAGTTAAGCAAGGGTATTGGACAAGCAGACTGTCCTCTGAGATACCGAGAACGAGTGCGGCTCTGTACAAGTCACTAATGAGGCAGAGGCAAGAGAGAGGAGAGGAGAGGAGAGGAGAGGAGAGGAGAGGAGAGGAGAGGAGAGGAGAGGAGAGAAAGAAAGAAAGAAAGTGAAAAAAGTGACAGACATCCTTCCAAAAAGCTGTTTTCACTGTCTGTGTAATGCTTGTCTAACCACACACGGTGTTATTATTTTCCATTAGCCAAAAGCACTCTGCAGAGTCACAGTAAGCTCCTATTCAGTTTATCTCTCAGAAAGGCAGAGACAGACTCCTGCTAAAACGCAGATAGCCCTGTAAAGCAAAGCAGAGATAGGGCTGTGCCTCTTAAAGGTGCCCTTAATATTTTTAGTTGTTTATTTCCAGAATTCATGCTGCCCATTCACAACTGTTACCTTTTTCATGAATACTTACCACCACAATGAAAATGTAAGTATTCACTAAACTGGGGAAATTGCACTTTTCATATTTCACATTTTGAATGTCCAAAAATAGAATTTTAGGTAACACTTTACTTGACGTGTTACTGCATAACACATTCATAACAGCTGTTATAACGTCTACACGAAGCATTCATGATTGTTTCATAACACATTCATACCAAACCTTTCATGAACGTACCGTACAGAATGGCCGCAACTTGTCAAAATAAAAGTCAACAACCGCAAACGACGACCATACCCCTTTGGATCCACCGCGCCTTTCTGCATTGCATCTGGGTCAATGATTTCGACAGCGTCAAGGTGTAGAAGACCCATATTTGATTTATAATGTAAGATTTGTATACCGGTAGGCTGGTTTTGTGTATTTTGCTAATTAGCATGTTATATAGGCTACCGGTTCCAGGCACTGATATCACAAATTCAATGGCCAGCACCGTTTCAATAAGTAGCATAATTGCAATACCCACTCTGACCACCATCCTACACAGTGCACCTTTAAACACATAACAGAGGAATGCTGTGTTCACTGTGAGTATGTACAGTATACAGTATGCACTCACGCCCGCGCACACACGCACACACGCACGCACGCACGCACGCAGGCACGCACGCACGCACGCACGCATGCCCACAGCCGACACGCACAGTAGAGCCCTTTTCCCAGTCGGACTGAACAGGTGCTAAACAACCTTGAGTGGGTCGGGTCAATCAGTGCACACTGCTCTCAATCACGACCAGTTCCATCTATGACACACAAGCTCATACGGACTTCACACTGACAAACAGGCGCGCGCGCACACACACACACACACACACACACACACACACACACACACACACACACACACACACACACACACACACACACACACACACACACACACACACACACACACACACACACACACACACAGACGCACACACAGACACACACACACACACACAGCCAAACCTTGCCCTAGATACACACTTCAGAAACCAGACAGTTAAACAGGAAGGAAGAACAGCAGCAGCAGCAGCAGCAGCAGCAGCAGCAGATATGAATAATAATGGTATGAAGAATAACAAACTAATGCTCTGAGCTAACTCCTGCCAGACCACAGGAACAGGGTGTGTGTGTGTGTGTGTGTGTGTGTGTGTGTGTGTGTGTGTGTGTGTGTGTGTGTGTATGCGTGTGTGCGTGCGTGCGTGTGTGCATGCGTGCGCGCGTGCGTGTGCGTAACTGTGCACATTCCTATGTGAAGTGCCCGTAATAATGTTCCCCATCAGGCCGTGCCACCTCCGGAAGATGAAGACACAGGCTGCTCATGGCTGATGACACAATGACACATGGAGGAAGCAACACAGCGGACAACAGACAATGGAGACAAATGGAGAAAACACTGGAGAAGAACGGAGAAAGACCCTAGACATATGGCGCCACTCCCTCTCTCACACACACATGCCGCAGGCACGCTCAATAGCTCCTGCACACACACAAACAAACTATCACCCATGCAGAACCACACACACATTAATGAGGATACAGAGTTTAAAACAGAAAGCCATAATTACACCCCATACCTACGTACAGTACACGCCACCCACACAGATGGTGCACAGTAATGAGGAAACATGTCCATGCACATGGAAACACATGTTAATAAAGCAACTAACTAACTAACTACACACACACACACACACACACACACACACACACACACACACACACACACACACACACACACACACACACACACACACACACACACACACACACACACACACACGCAGTGTAGAAATGGCATAGCAAGAAAAAAGAAGCGGCTGTGTGTTTCTTGTGTGTTTCTGTTTGTGTATGCGTACGTGCGTGCATGTGTGTGTCCGTGCTTGTGACTCGCGATGCTCTGATGTACATGATTGCACTGCCTGTGATGTTTTCAGTGCATGGGTGTGTGTGTACTTTATGTTGTGACCTTTGAGGTTATGAGTCTGCACAAACGTTCATTCTCACCTGCAGCACCGCAAGAGAATAGAGCAGGGACAGTTAATCAGGCACGTCTCTCAGATCACACACACACATACACAAATGCAAATGGACAAACACACAGACACACAGACACACATACAGACACAGACACAGACAGACACACACAGACACACAGACACACAGACACACACACACACACACACACATACACACACACACAGACTGACTGGTGGAGGGAGCGTACTGTACTGTACTGTACCACCAAACCCCATGGAGCTGTTGACTGGAGGAACAGTGCTGTATCTCCTCACTCACTCCCACATGGGGCTGCCAGTCTCTGGATGAAAAGCAGACTGACGGCACGCTAGGAGAGATATGGGCATGTGATGCTCCTGTGTGTATACAGTATAGGTGCCTAAGTGTGTGTGTGTGTGTGTGTGTGTGTGTGTGTGTCGGTCTCTGGGGTTACGGGGACAAATTTCCTGAAAAGTCCAAGAGCAAGGAGGACTAGGTGAGCTATGAGGACAGCTGTCCTTTTTATGAGGACAGGGGGTGCTGTCCTCATAAAAATGAGCATTATAAAGTGATTTTTCAGCATGTTATAGCTACCAAAACGTGTTTTTCTCCAAATACCTGTTAAATATAAAGTCCAAAATACAATGTTGTTTTAAAAAAATGTTTCTCAAATCACGTTTTAATACTAAAAAAAGGCTTTTTATCAAAAGTCTTGCTATACCAAAAAACCTGACATATTGTGTATGCCTGTGTGTCCGCCACTGCCCCCTTTCGATGGTAGGTGGTCCTGCACAGGAGCATACACAAGCGCGGGAAATTATACACAGGCGCGGGTAATTATACACAGGCGCGGGAGATTATACACAGGCGCGGGAATGTAATGCATATTGCAACGTCATTGGCTGAATAGGAGGAAGTACCTAAGCTTACACTTGCAGCGACACGCCCCGACCTTGGATCCGTGGAGAAGACATGGCGGAGATCGGGTAAGTTGCGTAGAGCTCTAGCTGTTCTATTCCATCAAATTGCATGCATTTATTTTACTTAGCCTACGGTCTCTGCTGTTGGATACAGTGATGCGGTTTAAATGCATATTTAACGTTGCAACTTATAGACCTACATTTACTGGAGTTTAACAACAGTTATCATGGTATGTCCAAATGCACAGAGAAGTTGCCTCAAACTTTTTCTATTGGCTGCATGTTAGTGATGGAAGTTATCAAATGTCATATTTATACTGCGATGTCCGATATGCAAACTTAATGAAAAGTCCAGGATGTCATGCGTTGATCATTATCTAAATCCTGCCATCCATTGTATGGGCGTTGTTACCCAAACTGCCTCGTTCAGAGGACATGGCATATTTAGC
>NC_085860.1:5274034-5276534 GCF_034702125.1 Engraulis encrasicolus
GCATTTCTGAATTGAAATTCCAACAGTGCCAACATGACGATATTTCGACACAGAAAGCCAAATCAACCCATCATTAGCTTCAGAAATAATAAAATGAAGGTTTTTGAGCGACCATCTCACTCTCCTGATTTCAACATCATTGAGCCATTCAGGGGAAACCTCAAATGTGAGGTTCCAGCAAGACATCCAAAGATATTATAGGAAACAACCATTCTGCCAGGAAGAATGTGCTGTTTTGTCATCTGAGAATATTAAGAGACAGATGCGGTCTTCAAACACATGAAAGTTTTTATTGAAAATGGGTTGACAGTTACTAAGGAGCAGTGCAATTATTGCAAGAATGAAGAAGCTCCTATCCTGGGCAACAGAACTCTAATGAACATCAGGGACTTTGTTAGGAACCGAGGCTTGGCCTTTAAAAGGAACTTGAAGGAGAAGCATTAAAGGATGACTTATGCCAATTTCAGTATGCTGTTGCCCACTAATGTATTTTAAACAAAAATGGGCATGTACAGTGAGTTCAATAAGTATAATGGAAACCCAACTACCACAAACAATTTAGAGCGGTCATTGATGTTAAACAGGGCCATATTCAGCATCAGAAACTAGGGTATGTAAACTTTTGAACAGGGTCATTTGGGTAGTTTGGGTTGTGATCATGCTTTTGAAAGAGTAAACACGGAAGATTGCTAATAAATATCTTAGGCCAGTCACTAGCAATGAGTGAAAAAAAAGGTTTTGTGTAATCCTTCATATTTTGTGAGAAATCGCCAAGAAAGTGTATATTCTGCTGGGGTATGTAAACATATGAGCACCACTGTATACTACATTTAGATAACATTACAAGAACGAGGAAACAAAATGCTACTGCTTATTTTGTTGTAACAGTAATAAAGATTTTGAAGTCGAGGAGACGCGTTTTCATCTTGTGGTGTTGAAAGTGAAAGTGGATATTTATCCAAAGCCTAGGCAATAGCATGGTAAGTCGGCTAGAGTTAATCACGTTATCTCCTCTTGGTCGGCAACATATATTTTGAGGTTCGCTCGGCTGATTGTGTCCTGATTGAGTAAAATGTGCGCCATCAGATTCCAACTCCTATACATTGGTAGCTTTGTAAACTAAATGAGGTGACGTGGGCTTTGAAAACATTTAGCATTTGAGCATAATCAGACAGTTTGGGTAGGAGGAGGAACTTTGGCATTACATAAAAGGATGATCAAATCCACGTCTTTGCTCTATTGGCGTTCAGCTCTCTACTTTGAAGGGGCATTTCCAATGTTCACACAAGTGATTTATTTGCCTGTCCAAACCTTTCATCTCAATAAGCTCAACAATTTTCTGCAGTCCAATTCATTGTTTTCGCTGGTTATGCTAGCATGATCTTTTACAATCAGCTAACAGCCAGGCTTTCATCGAGCTGCTGCTTAGCTAGCTAACGAAAGGGAATGGGTCTTGGTCGTTCTGCTCATAGCCTAGAAATCTACATGCCCAAAGCGGCTCCTAGCGGCCAACTTTCAGTGCAACAAAACAAAGCACGCGGCACTACCAGGCAAGATTGTTACGGGGGAGAGACACCAGATGGAGTTGGAAATATTGCCATTTTCGCCATTACTGAAGTGAAGTTAGAAGTCCTTTGTGGGACATCAAGCCTTAAGGACTTGACAAACCCTTGACGACGAAGTTGTGAGAAGGGCTATTTATCCGGCCGGATCATCTCTAATATTTAATCATACTTCACTGATTCTTGAAAGTTTGGCAAAAACATGTCCCTGCAGTAAAATATTAATTCTGTTGAAAATCAACTAAATTTTCACAAACAAAATGAACCCAGGTAATGGCCAAGGGGTCTGTCACACAAATACACAGTTGTTTGAAATATTTAAGTGCAATTTTATTACTTTTCATGGCTATAAACCTGTCCACACCCTGTAAAAACGCCTGTCCCAAGGACTGGCATCATCATTTCAATTGACTTAAAATACAAAAATCACTAACAGAATTGAACAATATCACCATGATGTGGAAGACCATATTAAAGTGGTTCTACAGATGTGCACATAGTGGATGTAAAACAATATTTACTATTATTTACTGATTGCTCAAAATGTGTCCACCATATTGGTCACCACCGTCAGATTTTTTCTAAAAGACAATAAAATCAGGTATGTACAAGGTAATTTTCATTACTGAGGACCCCTTTTCAAACCTTTAGCTCTACTGCCTACTTCACCATCACTGAAGCTCCTGTGAGTTTATTATTTTGTCCTCAATTTGTTAATTTGTTTGGACACTGGTACTGTCCCAACCATAAACTGTCAACACCGTCGGGGGTTTTAATAGTATTGTATTACATTAATGTTAATAAATATTTTTTTTTTCAGAAAAGGTATGAAGCACCCAAGAAACAGAGCGAAAATGAAATGGCTAATGTTAACAAACAATGCATAATATTTAAAAGAGTGTTTTTTTGTCTCACACCGTCAGATGTCACCACCGTCA
>NC_085860.1:5281534-5286534 GCF_034702125.1 Engraulis encrasicolus
GTAGAGACTTTTTTTTATTCGAGCCAATAAAACATTTCATTTCATTTCATTTGACTTGATCTGATTTGGAAATGAGAGAGAGATATATAAATAGATAGGTAGAGTGAAAGGGAGAGAAGAAGATTGTAAGACTGTGAAAAGATCTGGGGAAAGAGCAGAATGAAAAACAGCAGCAGGAAAGTGTGGAGCAGAGAAATGTAATACTGTGTGTGTGTGTGTGTGTGTGTGTGTGTGTGTGTGTGTGTGTGTGTGTGTGTGTGTGTCTATGCGTGTGTGTCTATGCGTGTGTGTCCTAAGTGGACTGAGAGTAGAGCAAAGGTAAATCATTAGCAGCCCGGTGACCCTGTGTGAGGTGAAATCAATGCTACAGCCTGCAGACATCCACATTATGGCATCTAGTCAATACGCACACATGCACACACACACACACACACACACACACACACACACACACATGCACACGCACACACTTCAATGAGTTAGGCAGGTGGAGCATAGCACAGACTGTCCCCCCAGGCAGATTCAGTTCTATAATTGCATAGAAAAGGACACTCATGTAGACAGGCTGGAACAATGCCACAAACACGTGCACGCACAAACACACACCATAGCGCACGCACGCACGCACGCACGCACGCACGCACGCACGCACGCACGCACACACACACACACACACACACACACACACACACACACACACATATACTGCCACAGAGATATCACACACACAAGCACACACACACACACACACTTAGGCACCAATACTGTATACACACAGAGGCATCAATGCCCATATCTCTCCTGGCGTGCCGTCAGTCTGCTTTTCATCCAGAGGCTGGCAGCCACATGTGGGAGTGAGTGAGGAGATACAGCACTGTTCCTCCAGTCAACAGCTCCGTGGGGTTTGGTGGTACAGTACAGTACGCTCCCTCCACCAGTCAGTCTGTGTGTGTGTGTGTGTGTGTGTGTGTGTGTGTGTGTGTGTGTGTGTGTGTGTGTGTGTGTGTGTGTGTGTGTGTGTGTGTGGGAGGGGAAAAGACAGAGGAAGAGAAGAGAGGTGAAGAAAATAGAGAGTAGGCAAGAGGCTCATCTATTCCAAGACACCTGCTGATCAGAACTCTACAATCAGCAGCATCACACAAGTCTAAAAGAACACCATGGCATCATGGAAAGTAAGCAAGATAACACGCAGATTTGAACCGTCTAAGTCCTTTGCAAGTTAACACGTGCTCCACAACGCCCTGTGACAGGTTAGGTTTAGGGATGGTTTTGGTATGGGCACAATAGCGCAACCAATCCCCATTTCCCTTGATAGTTTCGCTGTTCTTGGCAAAAGTAGTGCAGGCGAAACATTGCTTTGCTGACAGGCTAGGGTTAGGGATGGTTTTGGTCAGGGCGCCGCAGAGTATTTTCACTTTTAGCAGCAGAAATTCGCTGTGGCAACAGATAATCGCTAGCCTGGGCGAATAGCCGACTGTTGACTACGTCAATCAGTCTGGCAAAAGCCATGAGGAATCCGTCTCCGTGGACGATGGGAGATGGTCTGATCTTACTCTATCATTTAAATTAATTGAAGTTCTAAACTCAAATTAAAACCCATATTGTGCTTTATTAGCATGCCTGTTAAGTTATAGCATCGCAAAAGCATACAAATAACAAAACGAAAGAGTGAATATAGTTACCTTAACCAATCAGTAACAGAGCTCGCAGGTGAGTTCTACGTCACCACTCTCAACTGTTTGCTGATTGGCGAAACACTGAGAGAACCGAGCTCGAGGCTTTTGCCAGACAATGTGCAGAGCCAAAATCTTTGGGTGGAGTACAGAGGATGGCGTCGCGAGGCTAGACAATCGCCGACGTGATGGGAAAACTCTGTAAACCTCGTCACATGACAAAAGTGCTTTTCGGCAGCCTTTGCGGAGCACGACTTAACTTGAAAAGGCATCGCACCACAAAGTGGAATGCACTAGTGTGCGATACATACGCCTGTCATATGCCAGTCTGAGAAGAAGGAAGGGTTGTGGGTGTGGGTGTGTGCACGTCCATATAGGATTTCAGGCTGTGTGTTTTGTTACATTCTGAATTCATTTGAGTTGTATAAGACTACGGAAAAATGCATAGCTATGTCTTCCCTCAGACAACTCAGCACCAGCAACCGCACACACACACACACACACACACACACACACACACACACACACACACACACACACACACACACACACACACACACACACACACACACACACACACACACACACACAAAATTGCAAAACGGCAACACACTAATGCATGGACGCACACAGGACGGTTTCGCTGGGCTCGGGACAAAGACATATGAAAGGGCCCCAAACCCATACAATGCAATGAAGATGCAATTCTGGGGTCCCCCTCTCCCTGGACCCGGGACAAGTGACCCCTTTGTCCCCATTATTGGCTTCCCTGGACGCACACACACACACACACACACACACACACACACACACACACACACACACACACACACACACACACACACACACACACACACACACACACACACACACCTGCAGTCATACAGTAAAATAGCACTCTATTTTAGTGTCTGCTGAGCTCTTCAAGGTGGCAATTACATTGTGGCTCCTCTCTACTAAAATTCCCCTGACACAGCTGCCTGACTCGACTGCCTGCCAGTCCGCAGACACAGGGCCAGTACATTTCACCTGGGACGCCAAAATAGCAGCATTAACCAGGACTGACAGCAGCTCTACTTGTGTGTGTGTGTGTGTGTGTGTGTGTGTGTGTGTGTGTGTGTGTGTGTGTGTGTGTGTGTGTGTGTGTGTGTGTGTGTGTGTGTGTGTGTGTGTGTGTGTCTTCTGAGTGGGAGTGACAGCCATCGAACAAGTGGTATATAATAGGCCATGTGTGTGGGTGTGTTTGTGAGTGAGCTGGGACTCAGGGGGCAAGTGAGTGTTGCGTGTGTGTGTCTGTGCGTGGTTGTGATTGTGATTCTTGGTATGTCTGTTGGTGTCAGTATGCAGAGTTCTGTGTGTGTGTACTTCAGTGTGTGTGTGTACTTCATGATATGGTGTGTGTATTTGTGTGTATATGCATGCATCTATGTTAATGTTTGCGTAAGTGTGTCCATTTGGGATGCAGGGGGTCTCAGCATAGCCGTAGTGTTTGTGTGTGTGTGTGTGTGTGTGTGTGTGTGTGTGTGTGTGTGTGTGTGTGTGTGTGTGTGTGTGTGTGCGTGTGCGTGCATGTGTGCATGTGTGCGTGCCTGCGCGCCTGTGCCTCATAGTTCGGGCAAATGAGGAATTAAATGCACTTGGACTACTTGGGCAAGTGAGGATCACATCACAGGTCGCATAGATACATTTTTAAAAAGAGGTCACGTCCTCTGGCACCTCATTACACCGGCTGCTCTGAACACCACACTACTGGCACTGTAGAGTTATGGGGGTGGGGTTGATGCTGTACTGGGCTGGGATGGAACCTTTGGTGTGTGCATGCATGATAGGTCAGGTAAATGGGGAATTAAAGCACTTGAACAGGTCATACAGTATCATTATGTAAAGGAGGCCAAGTCCTCTGGCTCCTCGTTATGCCCTGTGTGTGAATTGAACACTAGCTGCACTGAGTACCACACCACTGGTAGAGTATGGGGGAGGGGGGGTGGTTGTAGGGAACAGGTCTGGGATGAACGTTTCCCTTCACAACAAAAAATTACCCTACTCATCAAACAGTGCGCTTACCTGCCATGTCTTCATACTGTACTTGGTCATTCCCACACTCGTGACATTGCTTTACCTTGTATTCCTAGTATAACTCGTATTGATGTACACCATATTTCCAACACTTTTCATGATGCTGGTTTGTCCTCTTGGCAAGTCACATTCAATAAAACCAAATGCTGGTAAAATAAATTTGAATCTGGAAGGGGATTTTGGTTACAAGACAATTGCAAGAAAGTTTCCTGATCAAGTTTACTATCCATGCATCAGTAGCTGTTAAATCTCACCATTTGCAAAGCTCTTTTCCACACAGGAATTGAAATTCTGAATTTATTTTTGGAGAATTTCCTCAAGAACTCACAAATGTGAACCAGTCCAGGGTGAATTGATTTCAACCAGTGAACAGTCTAGTCATTGAACAACAAGGCCTGCCTGACACGCACACGCACACGCACACACACACACAAACCTCAGCTTCCTGTCTGGTCCCATTCTCCCCAGGTGCCATCCAAATGGAGTAACCTTTCTTTTCCCCCTCTGTCTTGTTCTTTCCTCCCCTCTGTCTTGTTCTTTCCTCCCCTCTGTCTTGCTCTTTCCTCCCCTCCGTCTTGTCCTTTCTTTCCCTCCGTCTTGTAGGCTTTGCCTGAGGCTCCAATACTGTAGGGCGTGCAGATGGAAACGTCCAGAGGGAGCCAAAACAGAGTGTAGCTGCACTTCTAGTCACTTCAGCATTTTCAAGTGATGCGTGGTGCCCCATCGGTGCCTTTGTGTTCTGGTGAAATCTTAATAGCACAACCTCAATACTGTGAAATATTACATACTGTATGCCTTTTTCTACCTGGAAAGCCAAATGGGAGCAATGTTTGTCAATCCAAAATTATGCCATGTTCATAAATCTTTTATTTTCTGAATATGGATAGAAATAGGATTGTGGCATCAGAAAAAGGATTGTGGCTATCTACAACTATTCCTATGTCATATAATCATTTCATATTATTTTTGTATTATTTGCCCCCATATAGTAAAATATTCTGGTGAGTAAGCTTTTCTGTAATGGATCAGGGGACACTCAACATTATTGGACACGTGTATCTACTGGGTGTGGTCACAAGGCTGCTGAACCAAAAAAATGTTTACAATGCTGAGCAACAAACTAATGGACAGTGGGCAACCGGCCATATGGAACCCCACATGCACCAACTTTGAGCTCACTTCATGAAGTGTGGGGAAGGAAATGTTTAGATAGAGATGTCTTGAGTATGACTTCAGAGCTTACTGTGTGGA
>NC_085860.1:5291534-5304034 GCF_034702125.1 Engraulis encrasicolus
TGTGTGTGTGTGTGTGTGTTATTTGTGTGTTATTTGTGTGGATTATTTGAGGAATGAGTGTTCTGAGTGGGGATGAATTAATTTTTGTAGACAGCTTTCCTGGCCAAAGCCACTGAAAGCCACTCTGAATCTTCTGCCAGAGGGAAGTAGATCAAAACAAGGATGGAGCTCCTTGTTAGTCCACACACAACCAGATAACACTCCCACCAAATGTACTGGTCACCAGTGACCACCCAAGCTGTGTTGTGGCAGTGGCCCAGTTTGAGTAGGTGTTGGTGGGTTAGTGGCAGTGGCCCAGTTTGAGTAGGTGTACAGTAGGTGGGGTGGTGGCAGTGCGATGACGAGGCCGTGTATGTTATGTGTGGGAGGTGGCCGGCGTTCATGGAATGTTCCAGACGGCGGGCAGAGATAGTGGCGCCTGTCTGTGAAGCAGCATGGCACGGAATGGCACGGTGTGGCGTAGTGTGGTGAAGCAGTATGGCATGACATGGCATGGTGTGGTGTAGTCAGGGCCGGATTAAGAACGCCCGGGGCCCCTAAGCTAAAGGTTGTTTTAGGCCCCCAAGGAAGGAACATTTCTGAACAATATTACATAGATTTTATATAAGATTTAAAACTGTACCTGACAAATTGAGTTATCAAAACCACATCTTGTCACATTTCTCCAATTACGTTGTTTTTTGCACACTTTGGCCAACTGGGCCCCCCCTGGCAGGTGGGGGCCCCTATAGGCTGCCGCCATATCTAGCCTGTGCATCAATCCGGCCCTGGACGTAGTGTGGTGCGGCCGGCTGTGCTGTTGCTTTCCTCGTGACTCCTCCTTAGGCATCATACTGCTACGAGTCCCCAGCCGCCAGGCGTGCGCCAAGCAGACATTTCCCTGCACACTTGAGCGCCAGGCACGGCCCCCTGCAGAGGTGTAAACTAACTCTTCTGTGTAATGGGAATCATCACACACAAATTCTTCCCTAGACACACAAGTACACTTACACACACGCACACGCAGACTTCCGTGGGTGCATGGGTGCGTGTGTGTGTGCGCGCACATATACAGTGCACACGCGCCTCCAGGGAAGTGTGTGTGTGTGTGTGTGTGCGTACATGTGTGTGTGTGTGCGCACACACGCAGGAGCAGGGTTGGAGTGTGGTAGGTTATCTCGTCTTTACTGCTCCACTCATAGCTGAGGAGATTCAGTCGGACATAAAAGTGGAAAGACGCCAATACCCTTTTTAAGAGGCACGGTGCTGCTGCATGTTGGCCTTAGGGTCAAAAGCTATTTTATGGATCCACACGTACGCACCCTCGCATGCACACATCTCAGAGCAGATAACCTACTTTGTACATCCATGCACATCACATACATTTATGGATTTGAAAAGGTTACAGTACATTATATATCCACAAGCACAACTTCAGACACACAAATTTACCAATTGCTACAGTGTGTGTGTGTGTGTGTGTGTGTGTGTGTGTGTGTGTGTGTGTGTGTGTGTGTGTGTGTGTGTGTGTGTGTGTGTGTGTGTGTGTGTCCGAGTGTGTCTGAGTGTGTCTGAGTGTGTATGACACAGATCCCATGATCTTGGACGTTGTGAGTCATCCTCCCCAGACTGTCTTTCAGATCGAAACGATTGTGTAGAACTAAAGGCAGTATGGGAGTTCCCAGGCTAGTGTGTCACAGTAATGGAGCGCATAACATTTTCAAAGATACGTAAAATTAACGAGTCCCACTATATCCTATTGAATGGTTTCCAAAAACACAGCGTTTAAGAGAGAGTAAGTGAGAGGGAGATAGAGCAGAGTACTGGAACTGAGAGACTAGTGGGCAAGAGAGAGAGAGAGAGAGAGAGAGAGAGAGAGAGAGAGAGAGAGAGAGAGAGAGAGAGAGAGAGAGAGAGCAATTCCATGATTATTTGACAGGAGCGTATTACTCGAGCTGATGAATAATGGAGGCGAAAGGGGTGTGCTGGCACATAACAGCCAAACACTTTCTCCTTCTCTCACTACTTCTCTCGCTCTCTCTCTCTCCCAATCCTTCTCAATCTTTCTTTCTCTCTCCATCTGTCTGAGTGGTGTTAACAAGGTGTCATGTAGAATCACCCTCCTCCGCGCAAAAACAAGAAGGCCTCTTCATTCCCTCACCCTGACCCTACTCACATAGAGCCGAGTCGACAGGACTCTTTTTAAGAAATGAGAAACAACAAAAAGAATAAACAAGCACTTACACAGTCATGGCACTTAAGCAAGCAAAGATGGTAGGATCGATGTTTATTTGGCCAAAAAATGAGACACTTGATCTCGGCCCATTTAATGAAGTGATGACAGTCGATATCGATATAAATGCACGTACACGCCTCCACTTACCAGCAGAGTGCGTACTGAAATGCGTCCAGGGTGTAATGGCCATTAGTCAAATGAGTCATTCCCACCATGTGAGGGATGCAACATCTGTGCTAATAAGCCATATTAATTCACACTTAAGGGATAATAGCAGCGGCTTATTTTAGGCACGGTGGCACGGGGATGTGTAGAGGTGGGGAAGACTACAGGTCTGTCCACGTTTGTTTGTGTAGGACTGTGGAGTTTGGCAAACACCTGCCAATGTGTCCTAAGATTCACTTTCTTCCCATTCAGGAGGGAGAGGAGATGTTTCAGAGGAGAAAAGATCTTTGTACAGGCTCACTGGCAAACGTTAAAAAAGGAGTCTGAGTCTTCCTGCGCTCAGGAAATAAAGACGAGAAGAAGAAAAAGGTTAACGGAAGGAAAGAAACAAACCTGCCGGAGAGGTTTGGCTGTTAGCGCCACGGTGGAATCCAAGCAAATTTAATTTTGTAGTCATTAAAATTCCAATTCGAGCTAACAAACAACGGCGCTCGCCTGAGAAGTGGGTCCCCAGGGCACGACAGATAAAGCGAATGGGGGAGTTAGTGAACTAACAAATGAATGATCGGGCGAGTGAGTGAGTGAGGAGGTTTATGATGGATTTCTGCCGACAAATGAAAGGGAGGAGCGACAATCCCCACGAGGGTTTCCACTTGTGCCGTGTCGGTGTATGTGAGAATATAAATTCCTGAAGCTGGAGCGAGTCTCGGTAATTCTACCCCTTAGGCCCTGTTTTTTTCTCGTATGAGCGATAAAAAAGACAGTAGAACAAGACAAATAAAATGCCTCCTCCGTTCCTGTCTTCCTTCCCCATCCTACAGAGTGAACGGCATCCGTACATGCAGTACTCACACACTACACGCACACAGAGTAGTCTAGTCACAAAACAGCAATTTGCCAGGAGCCGTGTCGTACTCGTTTGTGGATGTGTCTACTAATAATAACTGTTTCAGGAACAGATGTGTCTAAGAAATGTTAAGTGAGACGTAAGGTATTTTTGAATGTCAAGCAAAAGAACTACATGTCTCTAAGGCAGACTTGTTTCAATATTTATCATGAAAGGCATCCAGATCTGGTAGGGTTCTTTTTTTCAAAATCCTCAGCCTGACAAAGCTGGTATTTGTCTATTTGCACCACTGTCTCCCGTCCGCTTCACAAAAAAGGATGCATAGCTACCGACAAGCACTGAATCAAACACACTTTCCAATTTTACTGAGTTCCACCCACACTTTAAACACATTTTCAGACATCTAAATGCGAAAGTGTGCTCTACTCTTCTCCCTGACAGGGCCTTGGGCGTTAGATGGCAGTGAATGAAAACTCGCACCAGTAATAATACTGCTAATAATACTACTAAAGTATGAAATTGGAGGTAAGATTTCAAACCCATAATAACTTATACAATTTATAAAATTTTACCATTGATTTGCAAGTCAATGGTAAACATTAACATTTTGCCAAGTCCATTTCCCGGGCGGCACCCCCATAGTGAGAACTGCAGAGACACGAGATGAACCACAGGTCGTGGGGGCAATGGGCAGACCTGAACTGCTGCCCCAAATCACCTGGCAACAGCGACGACGGCAGGACAGCAGCTGAGGCAGGGGCAGGGTCAAACATCAGGGGTAGGTAGCGCCAGAGGCAGCAATACAGCTCCGGCCAGGGGAGTCATGTCTACAACTGGGTGTAAAACAAATGTTCATCTTGTAACACAAAGGCAGTTAAAATCCCACTGAATTCGCGTTTTAGACAAAAAAAAGTCCTGACAACCCTGTCACTGCACTATAGCATGAGGGAGAGAGAGAGAGAGAGAGAGAGAGAGAGAGAGAGAGAGAGAGAGAGAGAGAGAGAGAGAGAGAGAGAGAGAGAGAGAGAGAGAGAGAGAGAAGGAGATGATGAGTCCATGGCCTCAGGCAATAGAGCAAGGCTGTGTAGCTGTGCAGACTCTGCTGAAGCAGCGGATCCAGACTGAGCGCAGAAAAGCCTGGAATCAACACAGACTGGAGGAGATCATTCACCAGCCACAAGGGACGGCTAAACACCCCACATTAAATGGCTGCTTGTGGAAGGGAGGACAAAGACACACATGCATGCACACGCACACGCGCGCACGCGCGCACGCACGCACGCACGCACGCACGCACGCACGCACGCACGCACACACGCACACACACACACACACACACACACACACACACACAAACACACACACACACACACACACACACACACACACACAAACACAGTTGTTCTATTCTTGCTTGATGCTTCAATAACACTCTCCCACTCACTGCACCCATATAAACAAACTCCCCCCCACCCGACTGCCCCCTTGAACCCACACAAACAGACACACAGACACAGACACAGACACAGACACAGACACAGACACACACACACACACACACACACACACACACACACACACACAGCGACACACACACACACACACACACACACACACACACACACACACACACACACACACACACACACACACACACACACACACACACACACACACACACACACACACACACACACACACACACACACACACAGCAAAAGAGCTGTATATCAGCTTGGGGGGCTATTGGAAAATCTCTAAACAGGATCAGAGTGCAGTGAGATGCTGATCCTCTAACTAGTGTTTCTCAACCTTTTTTGGCAAGGCACCCTTTCAATTCATGAAAAATGTAAAGGCACCCCAAACCAACTTACCGTGGTGACCTAAATTTACTTTATTGTGCGTAAATGGCAGATGAAAGATTCCACTGACTAAGCATTCATTTATTAATTTAGACAAATATGTGTTATATTATGTAATTTATTTATCAGCCACGTTTCCGTGGCACCCCTGAGGGGGGCCTGCGGCACCCCAGGGTGCCCCGGCACCCCGGTTGAGAAACACTGCTCTAACTCAACTCCGGGCACCCCAACAGCACCAGGCCTGACTAATGCTACAGCTAGATCAAGGCATCATCGGAGTTAGCAAGTAAACATTTAGCAATGACACTCACACACATCCTTTGCCGCCCTCAACACCCCCCATTAGACAGAGAGTAGACAGATGTCCTTGTGCTTAGGCATGACCATGCATTTATGCCAGCCAATTGAGGCATACTGTATACTTGATTGTTTTATGTGTTGTGTATGTTGTAATAAATGAATTACCACATGAATGAATGTTCCTTATATTTGACAGTTACAACTGCTTCTATTTATTGATTAAAAAAGGATCAACCGCCACTTGCATTATTGTTTTTATGCTGTAAATTAAGCATTGTTAAGAATCCATTTAGCCCACTTTAGAATGGTTATCACTGAAAATTGGATTTTTTTTCATTTATTTGTCAAAAAGATAACATGAAGGGTAATTTGCATCACAATTTTCTGTGCTATAAACGAAGCACAACTTAACATTTGGACCAGTTAGTAAATTAATTATCTTTATTATTGATCTTGGAATTATCTATTTGGGCGTGTATGTCTACAGTATGCCTGCCTTTGCCAACCACTTCCATCATTGCTCTTCGAAATAGAAATTAATCACTGTAAGTATTTACTGTTAAGAATCAATATGGTTCACTTTTTTAAAAAGTACAGGATGGCAAGAAGTGGAACTTAATCGTGATTGCAACATAACTTTGGTCCGTTTCTCATCTAATGGGTATGTAGTACCGGTGCTGTGGAGCGAAACTGAACGATAACGGGGTTCACCGTACGGCCTACATCTTTTTTCTCTGCCACAGCATCAGCACAGAGCTGACCCATTTGTCATACTGTGTGTCTCCTGAGCAAGGCTCTCTCTCTCCGCCTGGCATGCACAAACATTATTTATCTGTCATTAAATAAACACCCACGACACAGCAGGAATAGTCACCCACTCATCATCTCCAACATGACAAGATGTCGCTGGAGACTTTGCAAACTCACGTTGCCATGGTTGATGAAGCCGTGCTTCCTGGCGATGCGTTCGGCCTCGCGGGCTCCACCGCTGACGTGCACGGCCCAGGAGTTGGAGTAGACGCCGGCTGGATGAGAGTAGCCTCCGGTGGGGTGGGAGTATCCGGAGCTAGGGTGGGAATTGGAGCTGGAGGCGGTGGTGGTGGTTCCCTGGCCTCCCAGAGAGCTTAGGGGCAGCTGGAGGAGGAGCGAGAGGAGCAGGAGAAGGAGGTGGTGGTGGAGGTGGAGGTGGAGATGCAGGGGGAGCGGAGGAGCCCCAGTGTGCAGCAGGCGCGGCCAGGCATCCATGAACAGGGGGGCTGGGTCCCTGGCGGCCGGCCTGGATGGAGGGAGGGGAGGGGAGGGGGAGGAGGAGCAGAGTAGGGGTCACTGGCTACTGCTGTGGAGGAGTTTGACACGAGACCTGCAGAGGAAAAAGCAAAAAGGGAAGATGGCGGTTGTTACACATAGAGATACATTGAGACAGACACACATAGACACATGCAACCCAACACGTGTGGTATGACAAAACCTTGTAAAACTAAAAACCCAAATACATGCAGACGCACACACACACGTATAAGCTTGTGTTATTGAAAAGTCACTCACAGAAACTAACACACACACACACACGCACACACACACACACACACACACACACACACACACACACACACACACACACACACACACACACACACACACACGCACACACACACACATATTTAATCTATTTTTTTTTCTTTTCAGATAAAAAAACCACATCTCTGTGATCCCCTCTACTTTCATGGCCCTCACATCTGAGCCTCCAATCTCTGGAGCAGAGAAACAATATCTGGGATCAGACATGTCTGGTGCGGTCTGGACTTCTAATGGATGATCATTAGACCTGACAAGCCCAGCCTTGCCCTGCTGCGCTGACCAACATGCAGAATGATAAACCATGCTGCTTGTACGTGTGTGTGTGTGTGTGTGTGTGTGTGTGTGTGTGTGTGTGTGTGTGTGTGTGTGTGTGTGTGTGTGTGTGTGTGTGTGTGTGTGTGTGTGTGTGTGTGTGTGTGTGTGTGTGTTTATTTTTCAGATGGGGGTTTAACAAGGCAGTGATTTCATTGTGTCTTTGCTAAACCACAGTCTACAAAGAAATAAAGTGCATCATTTATTTTTCCTTTTCTTTTTTGCCGTGGAAAGGATCTACAAAAATGATGGTTCCTCAAGCTGTGCGGTTTGTTTGTCGTCTGGACTAATTGAGCAAATGTAAGGTTACAGCTGCCGCATGCTTTTAAAGTTGTTTCTGGGTGTGTGGAAAACACCACTCTGCCCAATATAAAAAGGCCCAAACTGCTATCTATCTCCCCAGCTGCCTGTCTGGCTCTACTTTATCCCTGCATTTCCAATTCTCTTCTGTTCCAATTGTGGCAACATTTAGTATGCAGGAGACAGCCAGCGGTTGCTTGCAAGCAAGTAGGTTAGGGTAGGTAACAGGATTGCACACTACTACAAAGTATATTGCGAGCCAAATATGACTTTGTTATAAAATGGTAATGTTCAATACCAGGCTTTGCAAGATATTAGAGCAAAAATAAAATATTAATGAAAATATCATTACATAATATAATCACATATTTACATTCAGAATCTTTGGCCATGTTATACCATTCAGCCCTTGATGCCTGTCCTCAATCACAGCTCATAGTCTATGGCTTAGCAATAAACATTAAACTGCAAATCTTTCCCTCTCAGTACACTTTCACTTCATTTCATTTATATTATCAACAATACCGTATATTACATAGGCCTATCATATGATTAAATTATACATACAAAATAATACATAGCCATGTAAGTGAAGAGAACTTCTTCTTCAACATTATACCTATCCTCCACCTCCCTCCACGCCTCTTCATCTCTCCATCTCTACGCCCACTGCTCTCCTCTACTTCCACTTCCCTCCTCGAGTCCATTCTCCCTACTCTCGTTACTTTGCTCTCCTCTCCTCTCGTTTCATCTTGCTCTCCTCTCCAGCCCTTCCCTAGCCACATTACCTGCTGCCATCTAATATTCTTACCATATGGCAGGGTGGTGCTTAGCACAGTCACCCATCAAAAGAACGCTCATGATGGCGATTACGGTGTGGGTGGGATGTCTGGCTGTCTGAGAGAGCGAGTGTGTATTTGACACAGCTGCACACACACACACACACACACACGCACGCACGCACGCACACGCACACACACACACACACACACACACACACACACACACACACACACACGCACGCACGCACGCACACGCACACACACACACACGCAGAGACACACAGGCACACACGTGCACACACACACCATGAGGCAAAATTGAGTTAAGTGAGCTTGTAAGCTCATCAGCACGATTCTCATATTATTCAGCCCTGCGCAACTCTCTGGCCTTTTTTATTGGAAAAGGGAAAGAGAAGAGATGAAAGAAAAGCACAGAGAACGTGGGACGCAGAGGGAAACTGATAAGAGAAGGTTGATGCAGGGAGGGAGATGAATAGAAACAGAGGACAGACAGGCATATACACAGATGGAGTGAGAGTCTACAAGATTCGTTTTAAAGTGTCCTTCCTGTGGTCTGCCTTTGCGTGCCAGGCTGAAAAGACGACAACGCAGATGATGGAGATGAAAAAGAAAAACCTTAACAAGGAACGCAAATCTGGACAGGAAATCATCATCGTGACTGATAAAAAGCACACAGCACTGGGAAGGAGGAGAGGAATAGAATGTCTCTGAACACTCTCATTTAAAATTTTGCAGAGCTAGCTCCCTCACAACCAGGGAAGCCGACAGGGGGAGACAAAGGGGTCACTTGTCCCGGGCCCAGGGAGAGAGGGGGCCCAGAATTGGATCCTTATGACATTGTATTGATTGGGGTAGGGGGCCCTCATAGATGTCTTTCTCCCGGGCCCAGCCAAAGCTGTCAGCGGCCCTGCTCACAACCATTCATCTCACTGAGAATACAGTAGTACATGTTAGACGTCAGCAGAACTGTCCACAGTGTGGTGAAACACTTGTGTTCGGAGGGCCACTCACAAGTCAGTATCTTGATAAGAATGCACGAATAAGGAGGACATTCTTTTTCCACAGATGTCATGATAAACATAAGAGGCCCATCTGACTGCAAAGCTGGCAGTGTTGAAAACGCACCACTTCATGTGTTTGTTACAAAAATATATCAGCTACTACTACAGCAGAGCTTTATCATAATTGAAACATAACATCATTTTATTTTTTATACAAATTATATGGAGGTTTGTGGGGTGAGGAAGAGTTAGGGAGGGGGAGACAGAGAGGGAGGACAGAGGTGCTGTAGCCAGCCCTGCGCCACCCTAGTGACACAACACCTTCAGCATTGCTTCAAGTCAGGCCAGGAGCAATACAAATATAGTTTCTGGGCTCCAAATAAATCGGGAACCCCTCCCACTTTGTCAGGAAGCTCCTCCCACTTTGTCAAGAACTTTCCATAACTTTCTATAATAAATGGATTCTCAGTGTTTGTAAACACAATGTTGTGAGGAGGGGCAAGACACTGGCAGCCAACCACGTGCGCTATTTTTTTGACCGACAGCGGTTTGCAACAATCAGAGGTTGAGTTGTGCGCGGATAGTTTCGCACAGTCAGGTTATAAAGAAAATGTAGAACCCATGTATATGTCCTTCTAGTTTCCCTCTCTCCCTCCTTCTTTGAGACTGTCATCACTCACTTGCTCGGTCTCTCTAGCCGGCAGGCCCAGCCCAGTCGTAGACGTCTGTGACCTCATTAAATAGCTGACACAAAGCAGGTACAGGTGGGCGCACATGTGTGTGTGTGTGGTCACCTTCATAATGACATTGCCACTTGCCGGCTGCACACTTAGGAAAATGAGTGTTCAAGCGGGCCACAGTGCTATGGTGGAAGGAACACTGCGGCATTTGATCAAATACAGTAGTATGGATGGATGTGGACACATCAGGGTGTGTGGGTGGTTTAGGTGGGTGGTGTTCGTTGTCTGACATTTAGGTGGTTTGCTTTCATGGGACGCGTTTTAACTTAACATCCATTGCACATCAAATGACTGTACTTTTCATTTAGCAATTAAGCCGACATGGATTGGCTATCCAGACTACTATCATCTTGTTCACCCCTATCTGAACAAGAGCTGAATAATAGCCTATTCCACCAAAAGTACACATTAAAATGGAAACATTGTTTAATGGGTATAATGTCCCAATCACAAATGAAATTATGGTAACAATAGCCTACATAAGGGTGTCATGTACCCAGCATAAGAGAGACATGACATGTCAGGAACATTACTGGCATTTAAAACTGTTTGGCTGTCATGACTCATGACACCCATGACATTCCAAAAACCAAATGACACACTATGACAAGAGTAGTAAACATCAATAATGTGGTATTCATGTTCCTGGCATGTATTACGCCATTCTTATGACAGTTACATGACACACTTAAAGCGATGGGTAGGAGTAGATTCACCCTAATGCCATTTGAACCGTGACATCCATCCAGTAGTACACCCGAAGTGTTTTCTGGCTTGGACGAACATTAGCAGAGTTACCGAGTTATTCTATGGTTATTCCGAATAGCTTGGCACAAGCGAAAATGGCTCCTGGCAGTATCTCCAAACACATATGAGACATAAACTGGGGCATAGTCTAAAAATGCCAACTGGTTTCAACCACACTGGGTATTCATCAGGGCATGACAAGAAAAGACTTCACATTGGGTGACCTATTTATCAGTTACGCTGGGTCACATGTGATGAACGTTACACCTCCTTGTCTCATGTACAAAAGGTCCCTGAAGAAGGCCCAGCAGCCACCAAGTTTTTAAAGAAGGCACGTCTATCTATTGACTTCAAGAGCACCAGCATACTGGAGATTACTGGCTCATCTTTGGAGAGCACTCCGTATTTCTCCCTCTAAACATCTTTGTGTCTGCCTTCTGTTCTATGGTGTGACAATGCAGAGGAGCCTTGCAGACAACAATCCCCATCGGTGTACTCCGAACCAAGCTCAAGGACGCACTCAACCAATCTCAAACTCGCACTCAAGTGTTTCAGTCTTACTGTTGATTGTACAACATTTTTTCTGTAACACCATTTTTAAGATTCCTTTTGTAGTGTTTGTGTATCTATACTACCGTAATAAAATATGATGTACTTTCATTATGCATGCCTCATTCCTCTAGCCATATGCCACAGTGTAACTAGCATTACATAGGCCCCTATTGTTACTGATGTTTATAATTGTCATTACATATTACATACTTTTTTTCACTGTCGTACCTGAGTAATGTAGGGACAGTCAAATGAAGTGTATCTGGTCTTCATAAGCTACTGCAGGAGCTCTGATATTCAGCTGCAGGAGATGGCTAAACTGCTCTAAATATTTACACTGTGCAAGTCTAACATTATAGATTGTATTTGTTTATGATTATGTCATCACATATGAACATAGCTTGTTTCACTGTCATACTTAACTAAAAAAGTATCAGGTCTGTAAAATGCAGTGACTGTCCAGTGTCCAGCCATCAACGGCTACTGCAGGAGATGTGATATTCAGCTGCAGGGGATGATGAAACTGCTCGAATTGCTTTAGCACTAGTTTCATGTTTTTCACATCTCTAACGTAAAGGTCATATCGTCATTTCAAGCGGTGCTTTCTTGCTGACAGGGATAAACTGAACATATAGTTCCCAGTGCCACGCCATTAATTCCAATTATTTAATATTTATTCATTAGTTTAACTTTTATGTTGGAAACTGAAATGTCACTGTTGAATTGCTGTGGAACTACGCCACTAATACCAATATTGTAATGTGGCGCTATGACAGCTTTTTGATTAATGTTAAGCCAAGTCTCGAGAATGACTAAGTGTAGTTGCCAGTATGGGCTTTATACATTAACTGTCATGGCAGGATGAATAGCATTTCCCTCATGCAGGTTGAAGAAAAACAGATTGCCCTTTCATTTGAAACAGCAAGTGGAAGCAATAACGATTATTATTATTTTTTGTTATTCTTTTTACGAGGTGACAGACAGAACAGATGTGCAGGAACATCAGAGCAGAGCTTTAGTAATAAGCTCCTTAGGCTTAGTTTACCATGGAGGCCCTGGCAGTGCCAACATTATGCTG
>NC_085860.1:5309034-5351534 GCF_034702125.1 Engraulis encrasicolus
ATAACGTGAGTTTAAAAGGTAAAACTATTATCATCTTTGGTACATGAGTGCTCATCGACCAGCATCACGCTCTCCCTCACGATGCGATGTGTAATTATGCTCTGCAAATCCCAGGAAGTACGTCACAGTGAAATCATAGATGTAGGAGAAACAAAACTGCCCAGCGAATAGTTGGTTTCTGGCGCCATCTTTAGGATTTTGAGAGCACCGACAACAACCCGAAGATAGACAGTGTTATCAACTAGGCCTATTCGAATTTGTTAAATGTTACAAAATTGCATCAACATCAGTTGTTCCAATCAGCTTACACCAACCAGTACCCTAGTCATAGGCCTAATGCAAATTGTAGCCTTATTGAGAATAACAGGAAAGTCATGACCGGCCTATGCCCAATGCTGATTATTGAAATTGCCAACAAGCAGATCAGCCTCACAGCTAAAACCAGTTTTGGTCTCCAACCAGTGGTGTTGTAGTCTACGTAGAACGCGGGTATACGGAGTATAGGCTACCCACTTCTAAATTTCAGGGATTTCAGTATACCCACTTAAAATTGATTGATCCATTGATTTGAATAGCACAAATATATAGCCTACAGTAGGCCTATACCCACTTCAAAAAATGCTCAAATATACAGTAGGCTATAAAAAAGTAGACTACACCACTGTCTCCAACCATTTCTTTCTTTCTTTCTTTCTTTCTTTCTTTCTTTCTTTCTTTCTTTCTTTCTTTCTTTCTTTCTTTCTTTCTTTCTTAATAGGCCTACCATATGCCATCACAACAACATCCCAGAGTGACCCCCTGCATTTGACCCTCCTGGAGTCTGTCATCATGTTGTGTTCTGTGCTGTCTGTCCATGTCTGAGTGGGTATGTAGGCTAGGTGACTGTCACCAATGTCTATATGTCAATTGTGGTGTTTTGATGTCTGTTATGAATGCCTTAAAGGCCTATACCTGATGGCTGTGACACGACTGCTATGGTGATGAGAACAAATTTCTCCTTGGGGACAATAAAAGTCTTTCTATCTAGGCTATCTATCTCTTTCTTTCTTTCTTTCTTTCTTTCTTTCTTTCTTTCTTTCTTTCTTTCTTTCTTTCTTTCTTTCTTTCTTTCTTTCTTTCTTTCTTTCCTTCTGTGGTCGCTAGAGGGTGCAATAGTCTCACATTTTGTGTACTTGTCAGCCAAGTCGACTAATGCTGAAAAACAGGCAGACCAGTCAGCCCGCTTGCTGCAGTCACATCGTTCGCTAGCACGGGTCAAAGTTATCCCGGAATAACGCTAGCACGCATGTGCTGTCAACCCGGATGTAGAATTATACCCGTTCTTCCGACCTCTGGCTCTGTTTATGATTTCACATTCTAAACGTCAACACGAATTAGTGAATTCAGAGGCTATCTATCCGTTATGTGTCAATAATAGAGGGGCTAGACTGGTCTGGTCCGGGTCAGGATCCGAAGAGGCAGTCTTGACAGATCACCAGGTGAAAGCTGGACTAGGCTGCAAATGTTTTAAAATTAAATTAGCTTGTGACTAGTTTCAATGCTCATAGCTAGCCATCGTGATATATGGTGGTGGCCTATTATGACCGTTTAAATAGACATATTTCACTTATTTCTTACAGCATCGTCCTGCTGCAGCCAGGTTTTTGTTTGGGTTTAGGAAATCTCGAGCATACGATGCTTTGGCTACTGAGAAGTTGGACTTCTTGAAGTTAGTTGGTTGCCCTAATCCATGAGTTTGTAGGCTAATCGTAAACATGGATTTTCGAAGTAACAAAAAGTATGAACGTGGAAGCAACTGGTCCCATCCAGAAGTGGCTGAATTATTGCAGCTCTGGGCAGACGAGTCGGTCCAGATTGAACTGGAGAGCTGTCTGCGTAATCAACACGTCTTCAATCGCATTGCTGAAATATTGCATAGGAGGGGTATTTTCCGCACGGGGGACCAATGCAGGGAGAAAATAAAAAAGATGAAACTGGAGTACCGTCGCATTAAAGAAAATCAAAACGGAAGCGTTCGTGGTGGTAGAGCGTGGAAGTTCTATGAAGTTATGGATCGCGTCCTGACGAACCGACCATCCATGTCCTCTTACGCATCAGGAGGAGGAGGAGCCGGGGTTGGTGTGATGGCTCACCAGCTGCTGCCAGGAGCGGGTTATTCGGACGCATACATCCACGGCCTGCCAACAGCAGCATTCGGGTCTCCAACGCAAAGCTCCTATTTGTTCAGTCACCCCCCAAAACCTGGTGACTTGCTGGAGATCAAAAGCGAGGACATCAACTCAGAGGATGGGCTGCTCAGCTCAGGTGCCCCCGCGGAGCTGCTGTACCACATCGGCTCAGGTGACGAGCCTGATGCTGACAGTAAATCAGTGGGCGCCGACATTGAAGACCCGGTGGAGACTGAAAGAGCAGAGGGCGTTCTTCACGCTCGACTGTCTCCCTCAGGTCAGCTCATGCTCAATAAGACTAGCTCCCCCTGTATTCCCTAGACACCCAAACAGAAGGTCAGGTTAGGGCGTTTATCTCCAAATCGATATTGTTTTTGCCCGACACAGTGTCCTTGATTGTCTGCCGGATGCGTGGTTAATAATGGAGATTTAGTTTCACTCTGAAAGAATGTCGATGTCGGCTACGTGACAGTTGAACTTTGTTCTTTTATTACTGAGGAAAATTTCCTTTATAGCCACATGAACTTTGAAACTATCTAAGCAAGGTTATTTTAACAGCCTTACTTTCTTGCTTGTTGACAAAGCAAATTGTTCGTAGCCAGCATATTGACCTGAAGCCTAGGTGACCACATAAAAAAACGCATGTTTTTTTTTCTTTCTTCAGGACCATTTTCTTTTCTCTGTAATAACTTATTTGTTAGCACTCATTTCCAAACTTTTTCTTTACAGGGTTGAGCGACCAGAACATGGCTGGTTCTTCAGGCACAGGCATATCTGTGCAAGATGGTGTTGGCAGCAGCGGTGGCATTGGGGGAGGTGGGGAGAGAGAGGACAGGCCCAGGTCATATGACCAAGGCAGCGGTGGTGGTGGCAGCCTGAAAGGCCCAAACTCCGGTCGTCAGCGCAAGAGGCGACGTGTAGGCAGGGGTATGTGTGGTGGTGGTGGTGGTGGAGGAGGAGGAGGGTGCAGGCGTGCCATGGACGAGGCCCTGCTCAGCTTCTTCTCCTGGCAGCGGGCAGCTGAGGAGAGACTCCTGTCCCTGGAGGAGGCGCGAATGGAGAGGGAGACACGGGCAGAGGAGCGGAGGGAGCTGCTGGAGGAGAGGCGTGCCGAGCAGGAGCGTCAACATGAGCTGCGGGTCCTATCGCTCCTAGCTGGGGCCTTGGGAGGAGGAGGTGGTGTTGGTGGAGGAGCAGGGGTCAGAGCTGAGGGTCTACTTTCCACCCCAATGGCAGGTCTGTCTCTGAATAAACAAGTACTTACTAAGTCAGTGATACCAAGCTCCCATCAATGTCTTGCTCATGATTTTTTTCGTTTTGAGGGCACAGGCCTGAAACCCTATATGAATAAAACACGTTGATGGGGAGCTGATGTTATTGACCTCTTTGTGATATTTTGTATGTCCTTACTTAATACCTCAATCCAGAATCCAGATGGTTTATGTAGATGTGTGTGCGTTTTTCTGTTTGTCCTACAGGTCTGTCTCGGGAGCCCACCTCTACCACTGCTGGAGGTCCCACTCCCACTGCCCGCCCTGTCACCTTGTCTTCCTCCTCCTCCTCTTCCTCCTCGTCTGCAGCCCTCTCCTGCTCACTCAGAGGCGCGGACGCCCCGGGACACAGCATCTATCTCTCTCGCCGTGGCAACCGCATCCGCCAGCACCAGGGCATTCTTCAGGAAGGATACACGCAGTACCATGCCAATAAGTACAGCGAGGACAACCCCAATGTAAGAGAGCTACACTTTTCATCTCATCTCTGATATTCATTTATAACTGCAGGCATACGGGAACGTTGGGCGTTCACCTTGGCTATGCATCTAGCTTGGTGAAAACAGCATGAGATCAAGCACCTGCTGGTGTTTTTTATAAACAGGCTTCCCATCATATGGCCTCATGTTTTGATTTGCATCTTTTGTTTTTACGTTTGTTTTTTCTACTCTTTCTTTTAAGGGGATCATAATAGCCTTACTCTGCTTTTATAACGAGTTTGTTTGCACCAACCTGTCCTACAGTAGTACGGTACCTGTATTGTACAGGCTGTTTTCACCTATCTTGACTTACTGATGCAGTTGGTGTGCTCAACTTTCCCAGATCGGAAGGCTACTGTAGGAGCAGACAGCCGGCGGTGAAGGCGTAGACTAAAGCTGCAGAATCCTGCTTGGATTGAACAGATCAGAGTTGGCAAAAGCAGCGAAAGATTCCAACTTTAGAGAGAATGATCAACCACGGAGAATGACCAAACAAAGCCTGTGTTTAGAAAATGTAGGCTTTCCATTGGCTGCCGCCTGCTGCTGCTGAGCCGCGTCATAGCCCATTACATATTTTTAGCCTAAAGTTCAGCCTATTTTTTTAGTCGCCATTTGAGGCCCTTGACACCAGAGCCGCAGTTGCAGCTTTCAATGCCTTTGCAGCTTGCTCTTCATACAAAGTCAAGTCAAGTCAAATCAAGTTTATTTATATAGCGCATTTCAGACAATAAGTCAATTGCTTCCGCTGCTTTTACCGATTTCGGTCTGTTCGTACAGTTATGGATTGCACTGACTGTAAGTGTATGAGAATATACTGTATGCTTGCATCATTTGATGACGTGTGTCTGTTTCAGGGCATTATCAATATGGGGACCAGTGAGAACAAGCTGTGCTACGATCTTCTACACAAACGGGTGGGTAGATGTGTGGTCTGGTCTCTCATCTGTAACAAAGCAGCACAGTGGGCAAGCACATTAGTAATGGCAGTGGTATCTGCTTAGGGCAGTCATGGGTTAGTGGTTAGGGCATCAGATTTGTAGCCCAAAGGTTGCCAGTTCGACTCCCGACCCGCCAGGTTGGTGCGGGGAGTAATTAACCAGTGCTCTCCCCCATCCTCCTCCATGACTGAGGTACCCTGAGCATGGCATCGTCCCGCTCCAGTGCACTTCTCCCTTTCGGTTGCCATTGGGGGCTGCCCCCTTGCACGAGTGAGGCATAAATGCAATTTCATTGCGTGCAGTGTTCACTTGTGTGCTGTGGAGTATTTTCTCTTATCTCTTGATTGTTTTGCACATCTTTCTTGTCATACACATGTGCTTATGTTTCTGTAGACTTATGTGGTTTATAGTAGCGGCACAATGGACAAGCAAATGAAGCTTATTAGTGAGTGATAATAGTAGTAAAAAGCTTCATAATATTTTCACTTTCACACTTTTTTTTTTCTTTTACCAGGGGGAATGAGCAAATGTTCCTTGATTACGACAGCCCAACATTAACATAATGAAATGACTACAGCATGACTTTTGCTCACACATGCCCCTAAAACTGGATTCCTCAATCACACTCCTAAAAAAATCATGTACGATTTTGCATAACACACAAGCAGACTTGTGACAGCAACTGTAGGGCTGTTGTAGCAGATCGCCTGTGGACACTATCCACACTCCTCCTAACGCTTTGCTTTAGCTTCCTAGGATCTGACTGCAAAGTGTAAAGTTGTTTATAGTTTTCAATTGAGATCATCTGACATCTGAAGTCCATCTGTGTTTGTGTTGTGTGTGTCTGTTGCAGCTTAGCCAGCCTGACATGGTCTGCCTAGAGCCGTCCCTGCTTCAGTATCCAGACTGGAAAGGCCATCTGTTGTAAGGAAGCTCCTCTTTCCCAGTGCATTTTTGTTGTAGTAAATGAGTGGAGTGGAAGATTTTGGTAGTCTTTGTTCTGTAGAAGAAAGTGCAAATGAATCCACTTTGGTCAATATTCCATCTCATTGTGTGTGTGCGTGTGTGTGTGTGTGTGTGTGTGTGTGTGTGTGTGTGTGTGTGTGCGCGTGTGTGTGTGTGTGCGCGTGTGTGTGTGTGTGTGTGTGTGTGTGTGTGTGCATGTGTGCATGTGTGTGTGTTGTAAGGAAGCTCCTGTTTTTGAGTATCTGCTGCGTTGCTTTTGGAAGTCTCTGTTCTGTAGAAGAAAGTGCAAATGAATCCACAAGGCTTTTTTTTTATCTTTATTCAATATTTTGATCTTATGTAGCCTGTGTGTTTTTGTGTTTTGTGTTTTGTGTGTGTGTGCGTGCGTGCGTGCGTGCGTGCATGCATGAGGTGTAAAGTAAGGTCATCTGCACCGGGTAGTAAAGAGTGGTCATCCTGCTCTTTTCTACTTTGATTATGTGCTCAGTCCTTACACCTCATCAAATTGTCCCTATGGTGAGGTCATGTTAATATAGAACTGATGTACTATTACAAACTGATTTCTGAGATAATTGCCAGACCCGAAGCTGTAAATGAAACTGAAGTACTTCCCTCCATGCTATTGCCTGGGAACCAGAAGTAGATAAATGGGGGCTTTTGTAAAGAAGTTACATGGTAACAAATGAAGGGGCAATCTGGGGTTAGCATAGTGTTTGAGATTAGATAAGATAATAAGGTGGCCTATTCAGAGGATATTGCTTAACATCAAAGAACATTATTTCCCTCATGTTTGTATTAGCTTGCCGTAATGATTGAGAGTCATGATCCGAGCCCATGTTATGATGCTAATTGTGTTCTTTGTTTTTGTTCTCTTTTTATTTTCACTTAAAAGCCTCCGAGAGGAAGTAGCTCGCTTTCTCACAGAGTACTGTCACTCTGCGGAACCCCTGAAGGCCCAGAATGTAAGTGCTCTACTCTCATCGACTCTCTTCCTCTCCACTTTTTTTGGAGCCTAATAGCCCACAAAATCTGGGGATTAAAGAGTACAAATCGAGACACAAGAGGTCCGGTGATATATCACTGAAAGTAGCCTCTGAGGGCCTTTTAGCTTAAAGCTAATGCCATTTGATCAGGCATGACTAATCACGCCCTGATTAATGATCATCGGGGCCACACGCACACAATTCATTTCCATCCGTTTGACCTGTCATTCGTGCTACTTACGGACGTTTCATTTTTCACCCAGCCAATACGTTTTTTTTTCTTTTTACTTCTTCATTTGAGACTGATGATATCGCACCATTTTAATCAAGCGTTTCTGCAAGCTGTGCCCCCTCCTTGGCCCCCCAGTCTGTGGTCCACTGAGTGGTATTCATCTCATCAGCAGTGGCAGGCAGCGAGCCCTTGGCACCAGGCATCCCACAGAAACACCTGTTGCTCTCCGTCCTCAAGTGCTGCAACACTTTGCTTTGATCAGATGGGGGAGCCGTGGTTATCAATAGTGTACATGCCTTGACCCTGACTTGAGCAGTGATGCCCTGGATAAGACGCGTGTGTGTGTGTGTGTGTGTGTGTGTGTGTGTGTGTGTGTGTGTGTGTGTGTGTGTGTGTGTGTGTGTGTGTGTGTGTGTGTGTGTGTGTGTGTGTGTGTGTGTGTGTGTGTGTGTGTGTGTACTGCAAATATATATATATATGTATATATATTGTGTGTGTGTGGATAACATCTCCCTGGTGTTTCAAGTGCTGTACTGTGATTTGTCACAGGAGGGTAATTTTCAAGTGTCCTTATGTCACAAATGCCTCTTGGCTCTTAATTTACAGTCACACAATGTGTGTGTGTGCGTGCGCGTGCGCGTGCGCGTGCGTGTGTGTGTGTGTGTGTGTGTGTGTGTGTGTGTGTGTGTGTGTGTGTGTGTGTGTGTGTGTGTGTGTGTGTGTGTGTGTGTGTGTGTGTGTGCGTGCGCGCGTGCGCGTGTGTGTGTGTGTGCATGTCTTCTTCAGGTGGTAGTGATGAATGGCTGTGGCTCTCTCTTCTCTGCCGTCGCAGCAGTGCTATGTGACCCAGAAGGTTAGCTCCATTATGTATCTTTGTGTGTGTGTGTTTGTGTGTGTGTGTGTGTGTGTGTGTGTGTGGGAGCGAGAGATAGAGAATGCATGTGTATACTGCATACTGCAACACAAAACAAACACTTACAGATATGATATGATATGTAAAGTCATGCATGTACGCAGTGCAACAGTCTGACATGTGTCCATGTGTGTTGTTTTGGTACAGACGCCATCCTCATTCCCACGCCCTTCTATGGGTGCATCACGGAGGATGTCCATCTCTACAGCAGTGTTCACCTCTTCCACGCACACCTGAGTGCTGAGGTAAAGCAGCATTGCTCCCCTCTCAGTTATAGTCTTGGGGAGCACATCACAGTACGCTAACTCACCCACTCAGAATCAGGTTTTTAATTGGCCAAGTATGGAACTAGGAATTTGACTTGAATTTGGTAGGAGTTTGCCGTCTTAGCACTCACTATGCATGCAATTGACAAAAAGATATCAATTCAATTCTTTATTTACATCAGACTCAAAGTACATGGTCCATATCAAGACAACAGTCAAATAATTACATAGAGAAGTTAAGAAAAAGAAACATAGAAAAAATAAGAAATAAAATAAAAGAATAAAATGAAAGATGGGAACACACCCATCAAACAAATAGGCACTCTCTCCAGTGTCGCCTAAGCTTGGAGGAGAACCTCACAGAACACTTTACTGGACTCGCTAGGGTTTGAATAATACGATTTTTAAACATAAAATTTCAATTTCGATTTTTTTATCACGATCTTCCATCAAAAAATGAAGACAACAAAGCACAAAAATAAGTATTTTATGTACTTGCAATTTGTAATTTCCAATGAATAAAATGTTAACTCACTGATGACACTCTTGTAAAGTGCACAATTGGAATACATAAATGTAAAGAATTTAGGTGAAGACAACAACACTAAGTAAGTAAACACCCCTCTGATTCTGATAGTTAACATCTTCACTGCAAGACTTCTCCACTTCAGCAGATTCGAGACGATCTTGTACTCGATTTTACAATTCATGATTGAATGTCGTCATATCGCCCACCCCTAAGAACATGCATAATGAAGCAAAGGCCGTTTGCCAATGCAGCAATGTAAACATCAGGCTTAGTATGTAAACATGATACTTTTACGTCACCTTTCGAAAGCAAAATAAAGTGTATTTAGAGGAAGCGCCATTTCTGGAAGGGGATATTTCTCCATCTCCGTTTCTCTATTTCACTACATCGCCATACCGTTTCCCTACACTATGAAAGGGAAGATGACTTTTACAGCAGAAACTGCGTAGCAGACACATTCTTCCTTCAGTGTATTTCTTAGTCTTTATATGGCTCCAGTGTGGGAAGGCTTAAGTCTGCTCGCTCAGCAGCTTTTGTTAAATCAACAACTTCCCGGAATCGCATCAATACAAGTTTGAGGCAGGCATGTCTGTGTGCTGCACAATCTTTTTTGGGACGTAAACAGCCCTGCACCAGCTTGCATAGTTGAATGACTCTTTTCATATGCTGAGGAGGGATTTCTCACACTGTTATTGTAAGGTGTCTGTTAAACTATTGTAAGGTACAGGGTTTATATATGTTTGCTTAGAATCACACCTATCTGTGTGTGTGTGTGTGTGTGTGTGTGTGTGTGTGTGTGTGTGTGTGTGTGTGTGTGTGTGTGTGTGTGTGTGTGTGTGTGTGTGTGTGTGTGTGTGTGAGCGTGTGTCGCGTGTGTGTGTGTGCGCGCGCACGCGTTGTTTCTCTGTTTATTTGTGCGTCCGTGGTTTGTTTATTCAGCCAAGCGGTAGTGCCAACAGACCTTTTCAGCTGACAGTCGATGTTCTGGAAACTGCCCTCGCCAAAGCAAAGAAAGAGGTAGGGCCTGCACGCACGCACGCACGCACACACGCACACAGGCACGTGCCAGACACACACACACCTTCCTTTGCACGCACACATTTAAACACAGAAACTAACACACTCACACACAGACACGTAATATGGACGCACACACAGCCACGTATGCACGCACGCACGCACAAACACCATCTCTAATCCTTTTCCGCTCTGTACCCGTCACGTTTTCAGGGTGTAAATATCAGAGCGGTCATACTGGTAAACCCCCATAATCCATTGGGGGAGATGTACTCCTCGGAAGAGATGATGGACTTCCTGGAATTTGCTCGAAGGTGAGTCACCGTTAATTTAGTCGCACCTGTCAGTCACAAAGCCTTTGGCTGTTCTTTATTAAACTCCATCCGGCCTGACACAAAAATTGATTTTGGTGCAAGTCAGTGAAGTCGGCCAACTTCTGATTATGTGGCTGTGGGTTGCCGGGACTGTACTGTTGGGCTTATTAGGCGGCCCTTTTATAGCACAATAATAGCTGCTTTGTCACCGGCTGTATTCCCATTAAGTTTATCATAAAGCTGTCCCCTAAAAGGGAACTGGGCATTTACGTAATGCACCTCATCAGCTATATGTGACGCCTGACAAATAGCCAATCATTCATGCAATATGTGACACCAGACAAATCTGTAGTTCACCAGTCGGGTACCTCTGGATGTCTGGATATTTCTACATTTTAGGAGTCCGTTAGGAGTCAATGTAGTTGAATAATGTATTGTGAGAATCTTCCTTCTCCTTCTCTTGCCATTCTCTCCTCTCTTCTCTCTCCTCCTTCTACCTTTTCCTCTCTCGTCTCCCCTCTCTCCCCTCTCTCCCCTCTCTCCCCTCTCTCCCCTCTCTCTCCTCTCCTCTCCTCTCCTCTCCTCTCCTCTCCTCTCCTCTCTCTTCTCTCTTCCTTTCACACTCCTCTCTCCTCTCTCCCACTACTCTTTCCTCTCTCTTCTCCTCTCTTCTCTCCCCTCTCTCCTCTCCTCCTTCCATTCTCTTTTCTCTCCCTTCTCCTCCTTCACTCTCTCCTCCTTCCGCAATCTCCTCTCTCCTCCCCTCCCTCATCTCTCCTTTCTCCACTCTCTCCTCCTTCTACAGTCTTCTCTGCCCTCTCTCCTCTCCTTTCTCCTTTCACCTCTCTCCCCTCTCCTGTGTCCTCTTACCGATATCTCCTCTCCTTGTCCGCTCCTTTGTGTCAGGCACGAGCTCCATGTCATAGTGGACGAGGTCTACATGCTGACGGTGTTCGATGAGGCCACGTCCTTCCACAGTGTCCTCGGTCTTGACAGGCAAGAGCCCTCATCACACATGCATTGCACACACGCACACGCACACGCACACACACACACACACACACACGCACACAGACACGCACACACACACACACACACACACACACACACACACACACACACACACACACACACACAAACAAACACACGCAGAAAGAGAATGAGAATGAGAGAGAGAAAGAGAAAGAGAAAGAGAAAGAGAAAGAAGGTGAGAAAGAGAAAGAGAAGCCAACCACCAGGGAGCAGCAGTGCTGTTGTTACAAGCCTATTACAAGGCTACATTGTTCACTGGCCATCATAATTGGAGCTCATCCCTGTTCTTCTCTCATTTCTGCTGCACTGCTTGTGGTCTGACTTCACTGGGATCACATGTGGTTAGTGTTTCATTACAAATGTGTCATCTTGCATGTGCTTCTCTCTAAGACAAAGTCAGAAAAGCACTAAACAGCAAAGCATTTTACATACAACAGCTACTGATCAGGGGTGCGTTTCTTGACAAAAACGTTTCCAAATAAGTGAACAATTTCCCCTTGCCAATCAAGTAGGTTGTCAACTGGTCAGCAACAATGCTTTTGATATTTGCCATCAAACGTGTAGTAATGCCAAAGACTATTAATACATTTTGATAATACGTTCATAGAAGATAAGAAATGCTGTAGAGCTGTGTTCTGCACTTCCTCAGTTTGAGTTTTCACTTCTGTATTTTTTTTCTTATCATTGTGAATGAATCACTTGCCCTAAGAGAATTGGACTTTCACGTGGGAAACCACAAGCAAGAAAGACATTCACCCATTTTAGCCTAAGCCCCTTTTGGGAAAAGGTGCCGTCTGCCTATTAAAACCCAAATATGTCAGCCTCCGAAGCACATAAAAACATGAAATAAGCTGCATTTAAAAGCTAGGACCCTCATTTTGCATTAGAATGTGTTCATTCAGCTCTAACATACCCACTTTTTTCATTAAAAAAACTCAAATATCAAGAGCCTGAATACTCTGTATATGTTGCGCCAGGCTAAAATGGGTTAACTGATAAAATAGTCATGGCACAAACGTTCTTTTAAATGAATATACTCTTTCAAATATTATTGTGGGTTGGGCTATTTAAAAGCTAAAACTATTAGAGAGCATGAATACACTGTACTTTGAAAACATCATCAGTGTTTCCCATACATTGAGGAAACTATGGCGGCCCGCCATAGTTTACATTTGGCCGCCATAGTTTACGAAAATGTAAAAAAAAAAAAAAAAAAATTTTTTTTTTAACTTTTTTTTTTTTTAAAACGATATCCATTTTTGTTAAAAACGATTTGAATTACGATTTCCACGGTAACACAGAATGAGGGGAAAGCATTAGGAAGTGACCGTAAGGGTATTACAGTTGATTCATGTGTGCACACGTGTAACATCGGGTGAGTAACAGAACATGTGCGCAACGATGCGTTATGACACGCCGATATGCGAGGATCTTCGTCCAAATCGCTAGTCGCATGCATCATCGCTAACTGCGTTTACATCGCGTGCCGCGTGTAAGGGAAATGTTAGTTGTTGACATGTATGGAATTCACTTCAATTTGTGCTGTTTCTTGCTTCAGTTGTGGACAAAACGATTGGCCAAACTCACAATAGAAAGCCTTTGCTGTGCTACTGTCCCAGAGAGCTGAAAAAAAAACCTTCATAGAAGAAGTCACACTTAACAGGGGTGTTAACCAATCCAATGAGTTCTCTCATTGCTCTCTCTCTCTCTCTCTCTCTCTCTCTCTCTCTCTCTTCTCTCTCTCTCTCTCTCTCGCCTCTCTCTCTCTCTCTCTCTCTCTCTCTCTCTCTCTCTCTCTCTCTCTCTCTCATAGTAGCCTATACTATTTACCCATAACAAATGGTGAATTTCTGAGCCCTTTTTAATTTGTAGCCTATACCACTGAAGGCATGATAATGCTTCATCATATTTTAGAAATAGGGCCTATGTGCCTTTTATATAGGCCTACCAAATGTTTATCATTTTGAAATTGTTTCAGTTGTTTATGACTTGTGTATGACTGAAATTATCTCTGCATACTATCAGTGCTGCATTGCTTTGTAAAGATAGGCTATTCAACACACTTTAAAAACACACTGAAAAGATACGGCCATAGTAGCCTACTGAAAACATTTTGTTCATAATAATGGTGATTAATAAATGGTGGTCTTAAATTTTCATACTGACATCCTTGAATTTGACTTGGTAGATCACGGCAGACCATCAACTTCAAAAGTAGATCTTGGTTAAAAAAAAGGTTGGGCACCCCTGCTATAGAGAGAACCACAAGTGCTTGAAAGACAGGGATCAAAAGCCTAGTCAAGTTGTAGTTTACTTGGGTTTGGGAGCAATATAAAAAAACCTTCAGAGAAGGGACAGTTGGGATGAGTTTACTAACACTCCCTAGGCTTTGTTTTACAGTTGTAATGAGTTTGGTGACAGACCTTCATTGACACAGCAGAGGAGACATCGGGCTGCATATAGAAATTAACGTGTAATGAATGTGAATATAGACATAAATGTGTAATATGTTGTTTCAGCCCTTTTTAATGGGAGGAATTTGAAAAAAACTGGCCCTGTGACCAGCACCCTCATGTTAGAATGTGTGTACGCCTACAGATATGTGTGGGGGAAAGGAAAAGGCATAGCCTACCCTCTAAGACCCTTTTTGTCTATGCGTTAACAATTTCACAGTGCTCTTAAATTCTTATCTCTGCTCCTATTTTGTTTTATTATTGTTTCCCAGACCCCTGCATGAGGGAACTGCATGAAACTGTGTTGTAAACAGAAATTATTCACTGTACTGCATTTTTTGACAATGACAATGTACTACTATTATACAAGTCATGGGTAAAATCTTATGCAGCCTTATTTCTCAAACTATAAATGGCTGAAATATAGGCCCAGGCCTACAGTTTCTCCATGCGCCAATGTCATACTGTAGTCATTGTTTTTGCCGTTTTGCATTTACGCTGCAAGAATACACCCTCCCACCCCCCCCCCCCCCCCCAAAAAAAAAGGCTGTGTGAGAAGACCCCCCCCCCCCGACAAAATAAACCCCGGCTGCCCCCATAGTTTCCAAAATTTCTGTGGGAAACACTGACCATCCAGGAATTGCATTTGCATTACAGTAGTTAAAATTCGGATCAATACTTTAGGGGCCTAAACATTGTAAAGCATACTCTGCTGAAGAAGCAAATCAATGTGACAGTGGAGAAATGTTAAACATCTCCAATTACATAACTGTAGGATGTGAAAGGAACCACATTTTGATTCATAGTCTCGCAGCTCCACCTCCACCTCTTCCTCTTCCCCCACTATGTGGACGTACTTCCCTCTGAGTGGCAGTCTAGTACTGCTGCTGCTGCTGAGCTGAGCTGAGCTGACTCCCAGATAAAACACTGCCATAAATGGTGACATCCTAGCCCCTCAGATCTCCACTTGTTTCCAACTATGATAAATTGGCTCCATTAGGGCTCTCCCTGGGCTGCAGATAGTCCACTGTCAGTGCCGTTCAACAAGAAAGCTAAGGTTAACCAGCGGAAAGTTCTTTTGTTTGGACGTCGTAATGTACGATCATACACCAGAATGTATTGGAATGCTTGGATTTCATACGAACTGACATGAACACATAAACTGTTTGAAGAATGTTTGAATACACTTTGACAAATTTTCCACTGTTTGAAAAGTGCATTACATTAAATTGTAATCTTTCCCCTAACAATTATCATTACCAAATACTATCTCCAACAGCTTTGTACGGTTATTTCGAAGACATAAACATAAAACAAAAACTGACATTTTGTAGCATGCGTGATACATCATGCATAATGTAATCTATATTTTCCACTTGCAGGTTGCCAGATCCACAGAGGACCCATGTACTGTGGGGCTTGAGCAAGGTGTGTTATATTCTCTAACTGGAGCTGTTGCTTCATACTTTAGTGTGTGTGTGTGTGTGTGTGTGTGTGTGTGTGTGTGTGTGTGTGTGTCTGTCTGTATGTCTGTATGTCTGTATGTCTGTCTGTATGTCTGTCTGTCTGTCTGTCTGATATCCATCCATCCATCCTATAAAATTGTATATAAACGTTAACACTCCAGCTGTGACTGCTGTGATGTGAAAAATCCAGCACAACTGCATAAATCAGAATTGATGAATAGTCCCTTGTTGATTTCCCCATGTGTTTTTTTGTCCATGTTCTGCTTCAGGACTTTGCCATGGCTGGCATCCGCGTTGGCACGCTCTACTCTCCGAACCGGCACCTCGTGGAGGCTCTGGACCAGCTGGGCTGCTTCCACGGCGTGCCAGGCCCCGTGCAACAGCAGGTGGCCCGTCTGCTACAGGACAAGGGTACGCACCATTGGATTTTCACTTTCAAATCCCATCATTTCTTTACGAGACCGTTCAATTCCAAGCTGTCAATGTGTGCTGCTGCTGTACATCTGCATAATATGTGATGAACCTGTATGAGTGTTCCCAGCACACACTGCTTTCCCGCCAATGATGGGCAACGTGGATTCAGAAGTTATAGTCATCTGCCACATCTTCCAAAGAGCCTGTTCAAACTGTCCTAGTAATTGGATTGGTAAAACCAACTAATTTGGAATATATGACACTGGATTATTAACCTCGCTCTGGTTTTCCCAATCACACGCAATCATTTTTTCATAAAACCACACCTTCACAGACCTACATATGGCATAGTTCCAGGTGAATGTTCATGGAGCAAGGTGGAACCCATTCAATCATCTAGCAACAGACAGGTAATTGGATTGTAGCTTCTGAACCCAGGTTGCCCATTACTGTGAGGTTTTCCTGGAGTAGGTCACCTGTGAGACATGGAGGACTGGAAACACATCCGATCATTTTATGTGACAGACACATACACGTATGTCTATGAAATGTGATTGACTGTTTGAAACTGATGTTAGTCCGTCCTCGATCCCTTTGCAAGTGACCCTACATTGGGGCAGAAATCAGAACAAAGAGAGATGGACTTTTGAATTATGTACTTTCAGAAGTATAGCTTGCCCAAACACTTTTTTCCCCAGGATCTCCTGCCCCTGCATTTAAGCCTTCCAGACACAGTTGAGACTGCAGGACTGGATATGTCTGTGAGACTTGGAGAGTCAGCAGATGGTTTAACATTCTGTTCAGCTGCGGAGTGGGTCACTGATCAATGAGTGGGTCTTGTCATTTTTGATACTGTGGGATTTAGAGGCAGCTTTTTTGGCTTAAGCCTGGACTGTGTTGCTGCTACTGTAAATTTAGTCAAGGATTACATCACCAGAATTTTTATTCTGTCTCTTCAAAGTTTCTGGCTTTTTTTCCTGTCGATTACATACAGGTCAGCATAAGAAGAGAACTATGAAATAACAAGAACATTCAACATAATACTTTAAACAGTACTGTGTTTTGTGGGCAAATTTGTTTTCTATCCCAGTTGTACCATTGTTTCTGTTATGCATTGAAATCACATACTGGCTGACAAAAAAAACTTTTGTGAATATACTGTAGACACATTTGCCTCAAGCAAGGTCTATTTGTGCAAATTACAAAAAGTCCTTATGCGGCAAACTGGAGCAAACATCCTTTGGTGGGCATGTGGCTGATATGTGGCCAATGGAGATGAAAATGAGGTTTGTAATGAGAGAGAGAGAGAGAGAGAGAGAGAGAGAGAGAGAGAGAGAGAGAGAGAGAGAGAGAGAGAGAGAGAGAGGACTTAAAGAAAAGTGCAACAGAGATAACAGATAATGAACAAAGTGAAATCATATATCAAACTGAAATCCAGTGCCAAATTACTGTAGGTATAAGGTTAAAAAAATAAAAAGGGAAAAAACAAATGACAAATTAGAATTTGTATAATTCTCCCTATATTTGAATGATTGACAAGAGTTATACAGGTATAGGCCTACGTGTCTGTGTTGTGGACGAGTTTTTCGGAAGTGATGTTTCAAGTCTCTTGATGTGCTGTTTTGTGGTGAAGCAGGCTATGTTTCTGCATGTTGTCACTGGCAACATGTTGTTTGGAGATGTGACTTGTTAGTAATGACAAGGATGTTTGTACATGTGCGTTGTCATTGGCGACAGAGTTGTGGGTATATACCGTATGTTTTAAAGTGATACTGTCCCATTTTTGGAAATAAGCTTATTTTACACCTTCCCTTGAGTTAAATAGTAGGGGTTTACCATTCTCCTTTACTTTCAACCGTTCTCTGAGTATGGCAGTGCAAATTTAACTTCCAAGCTAGCAGTTAACATTGAGTCCTTTGAGACCAGTTAGCCGCCAGCTGGTCTCATAGGACTCAATGTTAACTGCTAGCATGTTGACCTGAATGGTGGGTTCATGGGAAGATGACATTTCTCTGATGAGTGAGGTAAGGACAAGGCTGTAAAAGGACTATTATAGCTCTGGGGGGCCGCGGCAGGTTGGCAGGAGAAGTATAGCACAACAAAAAAATATGTTTAGGAGCTGTTTCCACGTAGCAGGATAGTTTTATATGTGGATATGTTTTTCTCCTGGTTACATTGGTTTTGGCCTTTCTTTTCTTCGTAGCAGATATTTAAAATCCAGATATAAAAAAGCAGGCTTCAAAAATATCCTATTTAGGGGGCTGAAACGCATCTGTTACAATGGAGGATTTATTTTTATCCACATGTTGCGTTCACACCTAAACATGAGAAAAAAATAGCAGGCTTAAAAAATATCAGGCTACTGTACATGGAAACAGCACCTTAGCTCATGAACACTGAAGAGTAACTGCCAGGACCCTTTATTGGCAACACCTGTTCTGGTTGACCCACTAAGCCCAGCAACTAACTAATTAGTCCTCACAGCAAGGGGTGGTTGCCAGTGAGTGTTCTACAGCAGAGTTCTAAGATTTAAAAAATTGAGTTACTCTTCAGTGTTCCATGCCTCCCTTAATTAGCCACACCTGTTCTGGTTCTGGGTACTGGCAGTAGTGTTGTGCAGTAAAAACTAATGTACACCAAAATAAACCACAAATAATTTTAACAATATTCCCATTAGTTAAGAACACATTATTATAATATATTGCATCTCTGAACATTACTTTTATTATTGTCAAGTTATTATATATTTTGTATCTGCCTACGCAACTGAATCCTCTTTTCTGATTGGCTGATGGGGTTGCAACTAATTCCCTATAACCTGTAAGGCGTCAAACGTGCGACTAAGTTAGGTTACTAATTCTAAACTGTAGGTTGCTATGGCCAAAAGCCAGTCGTTAGTTCTATCGCATTTGTTTATCAAGTCAAGAGTCAGTCGTTAATTCTATTGCATTTGGTTGTCAAGCCAAGAGCCAGTCGTCAGTTCTATCGCATTTGGTTGTCAAGTCGGTCGCCGTAAAAGTTCTACTACATGCATCTGACAGAGGCGCGCCTGATTACGTGCGCACTAAATTTTTCTGCAGTTGGCATAATTCAGGTTACAAATTTACAGATAGGCCCAGCAATACATGGCAAAAATACCCTGTACCGAAATTCTAAGCACCTGCCTCGCCATCAATTGTATCGAAACGAGTCACCTCGTCATCTGCTCCACTCCCATGGTTTTTAAAATGTAGGCTATTTCCCGCTGCCTTCCCTTTGGTATTGATCTGAAAACGTCCTTTTAAAAAAAAAAAAAATAGGCTACTCTCCTCTTGTGGGGAAGGAACACGTGTGAAAGGGGAAAGGGGAGAGTTATTAAAAATGACCCTAGCGTGGGGAATCTCTCTCTCTTTCTCTATCTCTCTCTCTTTTACGCACGAAGTTGACAGGTAGCCTGTGATGATCAGCAGGGGGAAATAGACACGTAATGCGACATGTGTCGATTCAGCATAGAAATGCTTCGCAAGTTTCCCGCCGTGGTATATGGCCAAGGGAAAATTAAATAGGCTAATCACAGCGTCGGCAGGCTACCAAACGAAGATTCTAGGCGCGTCAAGTTGGACGCCCGCACAGCAACATTCTATCTTGATAGAACATGGTTCCTACAACTTTACAGACGATAATAGATTAAAAAGTACCCCACCATAACGGCAGATAAGCGGGATAACGGCCTTCGAGGTCGACCGGTTATAGAAATTAATGGCTTGGCGGAGGCAACTTTGTCTCCGCGCTGCGCGCGTCGCCAAACTTCGGAGCCGCCGCCTCGCCATTAATTTCGTATAACCTGTCACCTCGTCGGCCGTTATCCCTTACGTATCCCAGTGAGACACTGACTTACGGACTTAGACCAGAGACTCTAGGAGTATTTGGGAGATATGTCAAGATATACCTCTCTCTTATCCAATCTCTCTACCTAGACTATGATTGTGAAAGGGGATGCAAAGAAAAATACTGTGGCATGACCCATGTAAGGGGGGCCTTGGCTGGAATATACCGGTAGGCTATGTGGGGTTTTTCTTATAAATGTCTGACAGGCACTTTTGGTCCGGTGAGTTTCTGCAGATATTTATTACTGTTCCATATTGGAACAGGGAACGTCTTAGCGAGAGACATCATTCTCTGTGATATCTCTAGGTAACAAGCCCGATTCCTAGTGGCATCCCTAGGCCTTTATAGCTCTTGGCCCACCCAGGGCCAGATACTTTACACATGCTAATTAGCTTGGCTCCACCTCAGAGGCAAGCCCTGACACTCAACACAGAGTACAATGCTTACACACTGGAACGATATATACATATAGTCACATACATATACATCTATATTCCTGCATATACATGTACATATAAGACTCTACATAAGAATCATATAAGTATACAAATTTTACGACAGCTATGTGGGGGGCCTTGTGATGGTAAGGTTTGGGAACCCTTGGCTTAGAGCAGCGGTTCCCAAACTTTTCCCCCTGCGCACCCCCTTGTACATTTCAGCGTGGTTCACGCACCCCCTAAGCGAATATTTTGAGGTGCTGATGGCCACGTAAGTATGATTCACTGTGCATTCACAGCACATTATGCACAGTTGTTTTGGGGAAACCTCTTTTCCAATAAAAACTCACATATCCACCATTGCTCTATTTAGCTCACGCACCCCCTTATGGCAGGCCGTGCACCCCCTGGCTTAGAGAGGTCTGAGTAGATGTGTTCAGGATTGCATTAATGTATGGGATGTTGTGAAAGGCTCAAGTGGTTCTCTTCCTTATTTATTTTGAATAGATACAGTAGCTTCTCGCTCTCTCTCTCACTCACTCACTCACTCACTCACTCACTCACTCACTCACTCACTCACTCACTCACTCACTCACTCACTCACTCACTCACACACACACACACACACACACACACACACACACACACACACACACACACACACACACACACACACACACACACACACACACACACACACACACACACACACACACACACACACAGTTTCTCACATGTGTTTCGTAATGCCCTTACAAGTGCAACCTTTGTTTCCCTTCCATGTTTACCCCACTGAAGGCCTACTGGCCTTGCCCCTATCGAAGATAATGAGCCTTCAGGCCTGCTTGTCTTTGTCTAATTTCCCTGATCCTGTCTGTGCAGTTTGCTCTAGTGTACTGTCTCATATGTCTCCTTAATGTACAGCATAATGTCTGCACTGAAGTGGGAGCTTTTAATGTCATTGCGAATGTGTGTAGTATAAATTGTGAATAGTGACAAGGCATTTGAAGCATGCATATGGACTGAAACTTTCCACAACAAGTATTTTTTTTATATGATACATCCCTTCCCCTACACGTGAACGCGCAAAACTGAGGGGAAGGAGAAAGGTGTAGGGCTAAGGGCTGAAATGGGATTCAGTCAGAGGGGTCAAAAGTAAAAGTAAAAGTAAAAAAAGAAACAGTTTCCTTCCAACATAGGTAACTTATCTGAGTAAAAAGTATACCTGTGAACTTGTTTTACAATCAGCTTTACTCTGTACCGTTTAGATCAAGTTTGTGGTGGGTTCTTGTTAGGTTTTTAGTGTTTTTCAGTTACAACACAGTCTACCTCGTTAGTTACAATTTAGTAAATGGTGTAACAGCTATTGTTGTAATTACACCATGAATTTAATGTTCCTTTTACTGTTGACACCTCTGGATTCAGCGTAACTCTGCTCCCCTTCCTGTGCTCCTCTCGCTAGTCTGGATCAGTGAGGAGTACCTGCCCACCTGTAGGGGGCGCCTGCGGGAGGCTCACGGCTTCTTGGTGGAGGAGCTGAGGAAGATGAACGTGCCCTTCCTCCACCGGCCCGTCGGCTTCTTCATCTGGGCCGACTTTAGCCAGGTGAAAACCCTCTGCCGGTGGCCACGGTGTTCCTACTGAGTGCCTCAGCAAGCACTAGTGGTGTGCTTTGGCACTGCCCTCACGATTCGATTAGGTTACGATTCGGGATGAAGCAATTCGATTCGATTTGATTCGATTAAATTCTACGATGCATTGCAATGCATTACATTTCTACTGAAAGCAAAGCAAATGTTTCATCATGATGAGGCAATACAAGTAGTCAGATACTGAGCAACATTTTATTGGCTGTTTTCTGTATCAGTCTTGCAGTTTTCAATGCTTTGAAGTGCTTTTATTTAATTTAACATTCATTTGCTCCTGAAATATCCACGGAAGTAATTGAAACTTTAAAAAATTGCTGCATCGATTCTGGAACTTGCCGCATTGAATTGAATTGTCCATGCCCCGCATTGCATTGCATTGCCGAATCGATTATTGTTGACAGCACTAGCAAGCACACCCAGAATAACCCTTTTATGCAGTCTCACTGTTATAACCTTACTGTCAGAAAATGAGGTAATGACTATGTTGTAATCTTTTACCCTGAGATTCTCAATAATGGCATAGTAGAAATGTTGTTAAGGTATGGTAGCAATGTTGTTATGCAACGTTGTGAGGTAAATAAGCTTTTTCAGCAAATTGTGAATGGCATTACCGGCAGTACCCTCTGCATGACAGTGCTACCTGTGACGCTACACAAAGCGTCTCATTTAGTTTGGCCAGGCAGACCATGTAGAGAATTCTAGACTATGTAGAATAATTCTAATGAGACGGTGAACCAATCTATTTTGAGCATTTCCAACATCTCGATGGGGCATGTTGAAGCCAATGACGTACCACTTCAGTTAGCGAATGAGTGAAGTTGTGCGTGGTCTGATCGATAAGCTTCAACCAGTAGCATACGGAGGCATTACATGATGTGTACTAGACACGCCCCTTTGCATCTGCCTTACAGAAATGGGTTGACAAGAAGTCACAATATCCAGGCTATGCTACACAGGACCAGCTGCACTCAACTGATAACTGATAACTCAATATCCTACTTCCTTTTTGATAGGAGGACAATATAACGTATGACTTATGACAGCCCACTACACTCGCTTACTAAGGCAAAGTGCTGTAACAACACAGTACTGAGTGAATTGGAAGACGATAGAAGTACTCAGGAGGTGTTATAAAGTCAGTTAACACATTTGAAAATGTGTAGGGAACGCCTTTTGGCCTTGCAGGGCAGTACCCGTCACTGTATTTCTAGTTAATGTCTCCATGAGACAACACAACACAGAATATGTCCTATTATGTATTTTTTACATCAAAAGAGGAAAGAAGTCAGAAGTCCAAATATGGACTTTAAATATGATGTCAAAGAGCCATGCCCCTTAATAGAGCACACCCCTTAATAGTCATCTCTTACTGGTCAAACACAATTTCAAACTTTCGCACTAACCCTGTTACATAGATTTTTGACAATTAAGTACACTTGACCTGACTTGACTAGCCACGACACTGCATTACAGTTCTATTTCACTTTATTGTGCAATGATGACGAAAGAATTACATTTATTTGCATGCAAAGTCTGTGACTAACCGATGCCTGTCAGGCATTTTTTTTCTACGGATATTATGCATCACCTTTTGTGTCAGGGCAACCTCAATCATCGGCTATGCTCCTTGTGATTATCCGAATCAGAATATTCAGAACTCATCATGGAGTTGCCCGGCAACGCATTGCTCAAAAGTTGCCATGTGTGTCATCACCCTCACACAACGGCTCTGTGCAGTTTTGCATCACAAAATAGGCCTCTAGCCCTTTTTGGACTTACTAGACTTGTAAAATGGACAGTGCTATGCAGAAGTGGTCTATGAATAAGATGTTAATTGGATGTTAATGAATTGTAATTAAATAACGTGTGTGTATGTGTGTCTTTGTCTGTGTGTGTGTGCGTGTGCGTGTGCATGCGCTTGAGTGTGTGTGTGCGTGCACACACATTTGTGTGTGTGTGCTTGTGACCATGTGTGTGTTGTGCAGTTCCTCTCGGAGGTGTCGTTTGCTGCAGAGCTGGAGCTGTGGCGTGTGTTCCTGAGGCATCGCGTGGTGCTCAGCTGTGGTCAGGCCTTCTCCTGCTCCAGCCCCGGCTGGTTCCGCATCGTCTTCACCGACCAGCACACTCGCCTGCAGATCGGTCAGATATCTGTCTGTCTGTCTGTCTGTCTGTCTGTCTGTCTGTCTGTCTGTCTGTCTGTCTGTCTGTCTATCAGCATGTCTGCCTATATCCATCCATGTGCTTGTACCTGTATGTGTACAATTTCTATTTCTGTTTGACGGTCTACTTTTCTGTCTCTCTATAGACCAGTCTCATCTGCTGCTTGCTTCAGTGTCTAGGATTCTGTTCCTACCATTCCCCAGCAATCAATAAATTACTGTATCTGTCTTGTTCATCTGACTGCCTGTCTGTATTTGTCTGTCTGTCTGTATTTGTCTGTCTGTCTGTCTGTCTGTCTGTCTGTCAATCTTTCATGTTTGACTGTTTGACTTTGTTGTACTCAGTCTTGTTCTTTTTTTTTTCTCACTACACTTTTTGGACGTTTTTTTCTTTCTTCATATCATTCGCTTTCTGATATTGCTGTTATTATTTATTTTTGTTATTGATGCATATGCGTTGTCATTTCTTATTTATGCACTTTCGTGTCTGCTGCCTCCTTGACTCCCAAACGCCTTGTCTGGTTCTCTGCGTTTTTCTTTCCGTATCTTTTTTGTTCTCCCCAGCACCAGTCCCCTTACATCTACACTTTTTTTGTTTTTTACTTAAACTTCTCTTGTCTCCTTCGTTCTCCCCTTGACTGTTTTTGACACTCTGTCTGTGTAGCTTCTTCTTGTTGTTGCTCCTCCCTTAGTCACAGGCCTTTATTTTTCATCATCATGTCCTCCCTTCAGTTTTTTCCTCTGCCTTGCTTCTAAAATGAATTGGTAAAAAAAAAGAAACGAAATTGCATAGAAGGCCCTCTGTGAACTTCTATTTTTTGTTCTTGGCCCCTTTGAAAGATGAAAAGTGCTCCCTATAGCTCTTGGAGGTAGTAGGAGAGTGAAGGGAAGTGTTCTGCATGGCTACTGAACAGTGCAGTGACTTTCAGGATCTCCTTCCCAGCTGTGCACCCTCTCATTGCTCCCTGTTGTTTTTTTTTCTTTTCTTCTTCAAGGAAAGGAAAGTTCCTCTGATTTATGGTTCTGATCTCTCTCTCTCTCTCTCTCTCTCTCTCTCTCTCTCTCTCTCTCTCTCTCTCTCACTCTCTCTCTCTCTCTCTCTCTCTCTCTCTCTCTCTTTCTCTGTGCGCATGTGCCCTTAGGCATGCAGCGGATCAAGAAGGCCCTGGAGGAGTTGAAGAAGTCACCTAGCGACATCAGGGAATCAAAACCACCAGTGCCATCCGACCAGACAACCAGCTGCACAGGCACCGGTAAGGGTCAGAAGGAGCCCACAACCGACACAGCCAAGGACAGCCCCACGCATAAGGCACTACCACCATCACCACCACAACCACCAGACGGTGGGTCAGAGAGGTCTCTGCTGCAGGACTGTACAGACAAGCTCAGCCCTGCCACCGCAGCAGACGGTGGAGATGGAGATGGAGATGGAGACACAGACAATGCTGTCTGTCTGGATGCCGAGGAACTCGTGGTGCTCGAGTGCCAGAGCCAGAGTCAGCATTCGGGGGAAAAACTGGACAGCCTCATCGGAGAGCTGCGCCAGCAGATCCGCTCCTCCGATTGGCTGGAGAAGAACACTCCGGAACTGTCGGCCGGCGAGGACCCCGAGCTGCTGGAGGTGTTCAAAGACTTGCTGGAGAGAGCCAGGAAGTAAGCAGGGGAAACATGATCCAGGAAAGAGAGAGACAGAGAGAGAGGATGGGAGAGAGAGGTGGTGGTGGGGGGGGGTGAGAGAGGTGGAGAGGGATGAGCCAACCAAGGACAGCAGCGAGCAGAAAGCTGGCTGGCTGGATGCCTTCTGCTTCAACTCACTGCTGTGGGACACCAAAGAGATTGGCCCAGTCTGAAATCTACTACAGCCACTCTATTCACACTACACTACACTTCTGCACTATAATAATAATAATAATAATAATTGTATTTGTATAGCACTGTGTCATACAAGGCATGTAACTCAAAGTGCTTAACAAATGGGAAAAAACATTGTTAGAGATAGATTTAAAAGGAGAGGTATAGAGGAGAGGCAGAAAAAGCAGGAAGGCAGAGGAAGAAGAGATAGACAGAGAATGTAGAGTCATAAGGTCAACGTAGGTTAGGACCAGGATTCTTAGATGTGTAAGGTCCATAGTGGCTGGGCCTATCATAAGTCATAGATAGTCACACAGAGATTGGGCGCTCAGGTGCGGCCCCTGGTGGCATCAGGGGTGAGGAAAAACTCCCTTTCGCTTGATTCATAGTTTGTGAGGGGGAAAAAAAAGCGAATGTTCACCCATCCAGTACATAGTCAATGTAGGAATCAAAATGGTGTCATTCCCCACCCTATGCAGTTTACTATGAAGTGAAAGAATGAGCATTCGGGACATGGTCATGGGTTTGGTACAGAAAGCCAATGTATGACCTAATGTCACTGATTTCACAATGAAAGGTGATGTTGAGAAACACAGTTGCCAACCACATAATCTTGCCTTCAGTCTTAAGCTTGTTTTTCCTGTCATGTGTAATGTTCACCCATGCCATTAATCAGTCACACTTACATTTCATCTTCATGTCTTAAGTTGGGCGTTTGTCGCCTAGGCCTTGTTTGTAGTTTGGGTTCAGGCCTAGGAAGCAATTGTTTACTATGCAGATGTCACAAAAATGATGACATTTTGCCAGAGCTAGCACTTTCTACTCTTCCTTCCTATTCATTGTCTGAGCTGTGTTTTGACATTAACTCTTCATTATTATGTAAGTCTAGGGATATGGTTTGGCTAAGCATTGAACACAAGTTTGGCTAAACATTAAACACAACACAAGTAAGGAAAAGATTCTTTTAAATAATTTCTTTAAGCCGAGCTTTTTAAAAGGACAGTATTAACTGCATACTGTATGTTCCTGTTGCTCCTCTTGTTTTAAAAGCACAACCAACAGCCAATAAACACCCATTATCCAATGAAGCCTAAGTAAATGGTATTTTCCCAGTGAGATCTCAACACTGCTGGAAACCCAATTTACAAATGAAGGGCTTTTTTATTAAACAAATGTGAAATGGCCTCCAAAAATCACCCACGGTGGTCTGGATTACACAGAATGCTAAATGTGAAAACCACCCACGGTTATTTTAGTAATAATTGTTGTACACAACACATCATCTGCACACAGGACCTGTGTTATGGTCGTGAAATGGAAATGAAATGTCCAACCACCCTGTAATAGTATGTGCATATGTCTAAAAATCTGTTTCAAAACATTAAACATTTCAACACTTTTGGGTCTTCATGTCAAATACTAGACGTAGCCACAGTGTAATACAGTGTAATAGGCGGCCACTGTGACAATAAGTAGCAAAACATTAACATAAAAAACAGGAAACAGGAAGTATTTTTTTTTCCGCGCGTGGGGTCGTGCTCCAGTGCAGACTCTGCTGAGTGAGAGGAGGAGGGGGCTAAGTGTGACGGTTTCTCAGGTCTACCTACGTGGTGGCGATTCCATGCACCACAAGGTGGGTTTGGTCGCCTACCATCATGATGACGCATATCAGAGTTTCTCTGGTGGGATTGTAGTCTACTCTACTATGAATTTAACACAACAAACATGAGCTTTTATCTCCTGCTTTGGTAAATTAGACATTCTAGGTCATGTTTTGTCTAGTTTTTAGTATATTAGATTAGGACAAAAACTCACAAGGCAAATCGTTTAAGCCAGCTTAGTTTGGCAATTCCGCCTTGGGTTTCTTTCTACTTCTTTTTTTTTTAAAATAAAACAATGTGATCAAGTTCATCATTTCAACTTAAAAAAAAAAAAACATGAGGAAACATACAGTATATAGTATACGACTGAACAAATGAATATGACTTAAAACAACTATATGAAATGACCCCCTTAACCAAAACCACCAAACTGTTATAGTGACCTAATTCTGCCATTTGCCAGCAGTGTTGCCAGATTGGGCGATTTCCCTATTGGGAATCGGGCTGCCTAGAATGGCCGTGTGCAGGTAAAAATGGATTTTGGAGAAAAACCCGCCCAATTTTCTGGTCATAGAAATCAATATAATTGGGCAGGATTTAGTGCTTCCAGGCGGGTTGAACAATTTTTGAGCTGGAAATCATCAGCGCCATCTGGCAACCCTGTTTGTCAGTGCTGCTGCCCCAGCAGTCTGGGTGCTTGGTCATACCAAAGAAACTCAAGAGAAAGAACAATCTCTTGGCGGGGAATGCATTGGCCACGGTGTAGTACGGGGGCGTTGCCTGAGGACACGAGTGGATGGAAAATTAACTCCCTTGCGCATGGTCATTGGTCAGTGGGTGCGATGGATGCCATTTTCGTACTCCCTTGCACATGATCAGTGGGGGCGACACCATGATGGATAATTTGTGGCCAAGTAACGGCAGCTGTTGGTCAGCAGTAATTGCTGGGGGTAATTAAGGACAGCTGACAGACATTCACGCTGTCCTATGACCTGTTCCGCAGTGAATAACATTTCCGTACTCCCCTCGCCATCATTTCCTACTACGCTGTTATGACGTGAGTAAGCCCTCTTGTCTCAAGCCTCTTTGGTCATACTGACCCTGTGTGTAACTTCTGTTTTTTGGGGGGCAGTTGCCAAGACTAAAATTGAGAGCAGCCACACAAACAGAAACAAGACCACAAATGCTGTATCTCTCATAGTAATACTGCAATACGTTAAGCACTGTATTATCTTCATTCTTTTCTGATTTGAACATATTTCTACACCTGCTCAGTGCTAAACTGAGGTCAAGAATCTGAGGAGCCAAAGCCCAGTTTGTCACAGCACTGGGACATTAGAAAAGCCATATTGTACTAGGCCAAGGGTTCCGAAACTTTACCATCGCAAAGCCCCCCACAAGGCCCCCCTTACATGGGTCATGCCACAGTATTTTTCTTTGCATCCGCTTTCACAGTCATAGTCTGGGTCTGTTAGTCAGTGCCTCACTGGGATAGCCTATATAAAATAATAACTTGACAATAATAGTAGTAAATGTTCAGAGATGCAATAGATTATTATAATGTGTTCTCAACTAATAGGGATATTGTTATTATTTTTGGTTTATTTTGGTGTAGCCTACATTCGTTTTTACTGCACAACACTAACTGTCAATACCCAGAACAAAAACAGGTGTGACTAATTAAGGCCATTTAGGGAGGAATGGAACACTGAAGTAACTGTCAGGTTTTTTTTTAGAACTCTGCTGTAGAATACTCAATGGGAACCACTACTTGCTGTGAGAACTAATTAGTTAGTTGCTGGGCCTAGTGGGTCAACCAGGTGTTGCCAGTTAAGGGTTCTGACAGTTACTCTTCAGTGTTCATAGATAAGTTAGATTATTTTTTACTTCAACTGCTAAGCTCTGTCCCAAACGGCAAGCCCACTTTTAGCATTTTCTACGAGAATGCAGTCTAGATTAAGGTGCTGTTTCCACGTAGCAGGATATTTTTTTTAGCAGGGTATTTTTTTCTCCTGTTAGGTGTAAACGCAACATGTGGATAAAAATAAATCCTCCATTGTAACAAATGCGTTTCAGCCCCCTAAACAGGTTATTTTTTTATCCTGCTTTTTATACCTGGTTTTTAAATATCTGCTACGTGGAAACGGAAGGCCAAAACCAATACAACCAGGAGAAAAAAATATCCACATGTAAAAATATCCAGCTATGTGTAAACGGCAACCTGCCGCGGCCCCCCTAGCACCTCTTTGCGGCCCCCCAGGGGTCCCCGCCCCCCGATTTGAAAACCACTGTACTAGGCCTTGAAGGAGTGGATGATGTCTCATCCACTTCTCTGTTTAGGCTATTTAAGGATGGCCAGTCATTTCAGTACATTGGATGATGTGTTGAGTTTTGGTTCAGGGGAAAACACTAATCCCACTGTTTAGGCCTAGTTTGAAAGAGCAAGGCTGAAGAAGGCCGTAGTATAAACAGAACTTTGGGAAGGATTGTTGAACAAGAATGGCATCTAGTATTATATTTGTGTGTAAACAGTAAAGGGGGAACTTCATGTTCTCTTTTAAGTGAGACTGAGCCTACACATTCTGAGTGTTACTAAATACAGTAATGACATGTTTGTTGAAAAGATATAAGTGATGTCACCGCCCATAAAAATACAGTTGTGAAGAGCTACTTCTTTTTTCCCTCAAGAAGATAAAAGTAGGCTACTCATTTTCTGAGACTTGATAGCTCGTTATCTGTAGTTTCTACATTGCTGCAAAAATGAGATTATGTGTTTTGAAAGCAATGATGTTGATATGATATATTGTCAAGGACAGATTAATGCACGTGCACGGGCCTATTGGGCCCAGGCCCAGGGCCTCAAGGGTCAAGGGGGCCCTGGAGCCCAAGCCTCTTCCTCTTTTATATTGCATCAAAATTACTTCTAACAGCAGCACTTTTATTTTTCAAATTTCCTCAGAGAAAACCCATTGAACACCCAACAACATTGACTCTCAAACATCTGGTCTAAAACATTTTTGTAAACTAGCAACACAAATGTAGAGGGGCATTTCATGTTGTCTGGCCCAGGGGCCCATGGAGTAAAAATCCATCTCTGTGTATATTGTCCAGATTGACACATGATACCACCACTACAGTTAATGGTAAATGCATTTTGTCCATCAAGACATAATGTGTAATATCCGCATTGTGTTATTTAGTTTTACATTGTGGATTTGAAACAATATCAATATTGCATTTGGCTATACCAGCCGTTACATGTCTTGTAGCCCTATCCCTCACATAAACCATGCGAATAATGCATCAGCAGAAATACATACAGAATCATACAGTTTAGCCTAACAACTTAATTTGCCCTGCTGGTTGCCTTTCACTATGACTGCCGCGGCCGCCGGCTAGGACGACTTTCACTTTCCATCCGCGTGGCACGAGTTGACGTGAATCACCGTGGATTCAAGGGGGGAACTAACCTCTCGTGGGGGTTTCCGTTGGAGGAGGGCGGCCCTCGCCGTCGAGGGGCATGATATGAGACGGAATCTCCAAAGGAGGAGGAGTAGCCATTAAGAGTTGAAGCGCTTCATGAAATTCATGAAATTGATGTTGAGAATAACAGAGAAACAAAAAGCGTCTGGCTTTGCGCATTGCAGTGTGAAAGAGAACTGACAAAACGAAGTTCGGACTGGCTTTTGGGACGCTTATTGTCTCCTTATTCTTTATTTTATAGACAGACTTTAAAACTTTAAGCATGTTTCATCTACTGAAAGATGTCATCAAGAGCCTGTTGCGCCGGCAGCAGTCACGAGGCTCCTCGGAGTCTCATCCGGAGAGCGATGTCGATGCGCAAGGTAAGTGCCTGACTGACTCACAGTTTATTTTCTGGTCCTTCTCGCCTTGGATGTAGTAGCCTGCACCACTCCCGTTTCAGTGTGTCAAAAGTAGCGCTTTAGGCTATGCTCTATATAGAGAAACAGAACATTTGTGCACTATCCTAGGTTTGCAATAAAGTAAAAACATTGCATTTTACATTTCTCAACCCTGACAATTGTACTGTAAAACAACCATAAATTGTACTTTAAGGAAAAAAAAACTCTCAAACAATGAACCTTAAACATGTTAGATGTGGATGCCGTAGTAGTCACTCCTCTCCTCTCGAGACTCGTGTAATAGGTCTATCCTTATTAAGTCACTAGTAATGAATGGAGTAGATTTTATTGTCACTAGTAGTATACACTGCAATAAATGTGAGCTACAAGATATCCAAGGCATAATGAAAATATATGTTTTGGTCTGCAGCTTTCATGCTGTAGCCTAAAAAGCAATGATCTTTATGAGAATGTTAACATGAAATAAACATAATAGGCTACATATGGCAATGGAAAGCCTATTATTTGGTCTAGCCCCCTTTGTCATACAGTCCATAAGAACGGTTTATGATTCTGCCATGCATGCACGCAGGTGTATTCACCTGTTGATGCTCCACCCACACCGTCGCACACAGCTATCCACTCCCCTCCCCAGGTGTTTTCTCCTGAACTTCCCCTTCCTCACACCTTGACTGCCTACCTGTCTCTTGCGCTCTTTACCTGTGTGCGTTGTGTTTGCTGACGGCTCCTCTTTCTCCGACCTCAGGGATGTCCGTGGAGGAGGCCAAGGCCTTGGCACGCCGCTTCCAGGTGATCGAGTCCAGTGTGGGACTCCTGGGCTGTCTGTGCGTCAGCTTTGCCGTGTGGGCGCCTTTTTGGCTAGACAGTGAGGGACTATGGACCATGAGCAACAGCACCCATCCTGACAGTGATTGGGAGGGACACAACATAGTAAAAGGTAAGCTTGCTGTTGATACAGTAGTATTATAACATTTGAAGTTATGGTATGTATCTGTTGAAAGCTCAAATGAGAGTCCCCCTTCACACCAGGTTCCACTCCCTTTCTTCAGTCTCTGGCAAACAATGACATCTGTTTATTAGCACAGCCGTAAAAAAAAGACGTACAAAGGTCAGCTCTTTTAATACCTGTCACACTAGTTGCTCTGGGGTATACATATTTCTCTGCGAACATTTTTTTTGTTTTGGTTTTCCAAAACACAAGGGGGCATTTTGTCTTCCACAGTGGGTCTGTTGTTTTGAGAGCCAGGCAGAAGACGCTGGAGCACCCAGGCTGCTCGGAAGAGCCCCGTGGGTGAAGCAGAGGGACTGGTTTGGTAGTTAGCTTTGTAAAGGAATGTGCTGGCAAATAACAGGAAGGCAGGCAGGCAGGCTGTGACTTGTTATGAGTAGTATGAATGACTTTGAGTTAACAACACTTCCTGGTGAGTCCACTGTGCTGCATGTTTAACCTCTGAGTGGATCTACTCTATAACCACATGTCGCCTATCGTTGACTAATCTGCTCTCTATGTGGCCTGTGGCTAGCATTGCTCTTCTATCACCCTGTTTGACACTTGCACATTGTCAACAGATGCTATCGCCTCCTGTGACATTTCAGATTTTGCATTGGGATGTGATGTTGGTAGGGTTGTCAACCGTCCCTTGAAATACGGAATTGTCCCGTACTTAGATATAAAAGTATGGGTTCCGTGTGGAGCTGAAACGGGACACGGGGTGTTAAAATGTAGGGACCCCCCTGATCCCCCGCCTCAATGAAGTGACCCGTATTTTTTCCATTGACAGTTGGCAATCCTAGATGTTGGGGAGGTTAAGGTGTTGCATCATTTGTTCAGTTGTATTTGTCTGCATGTGCATGGCAGATAGACATGTCATACACATGCAGTGCACAGTTTTATGTTTTTATGTTTTCTATGTTTTTTATGTTTTTAATGGTGTGTTGTATGTCAGTTAATGGTGTGCTGTATGGGTATGTCAGTGCTGTAATGCAGTGGGTGAAGCCCAGCACAAATTTCTCCCTGCGGACAATAAAGTGCACTCTACTCTATTCTAGTCTACTCTACTGTACACAAACACAGAGGGCAAAACATAGTGTGAAAGAGTGAGGCAGAGAAAGAGAGGGAGAAACAGAATCAGATAAAAACATGAAAAAATAAACTTAAGACATGGTTCTCAAGAACAACACGAAAATGCTGAACAACTCTTGAATCAGAATCCATATAGTGTTTGTATCTTATTAGTCTTTCTCTCCGTTGGTATCATTTGGCCAGTGCCCATGAGCACTACAAGCTGTTGAATGTTTAGTCTAATATGCCTGATGTGGAATGTTCATGAGATGTATGTTTATATGTGTGTCCTGGAATCTACATCAGTATTTCCTGTGCCTACAGTGTGTGTGTGTGTGTGTGTGTGTGTGTGTGTGTGTGTGTGTGTGTGTGTGTGTGTGTGTGTGTGTGTGTGTGTGTGTGTGTGTGTGTGTGTGTGTGTCTGTGTGTCTGTCTGTCTGTCTGTCTCTCTGTCTCTCTGTCTGTCTCTGTCTGTCTGTCTGTGTGTATATCTGCACGTGCATGGCCTAATGGTTCGGAAATTGGTGTTAGGATCAGCACCCTGTACCCAAATAACTGCCACTCTGGATAAAAGTGTCAGCTTTTGTGTAATGTATTACAATGTCACACTGTAGCCCTAATGCATGTGTGTGTCTGCCTGTCTGTGTTTCTGCCTTTAGCGCTGGAGTTTGAGCAGGTGTTCGCAGTGTTGTCCTTCATTATGGCGTTCTGCTCGGGCACTCTGTGTCTCCTGTTCGCCCTCTGCTGGACACATGAGACGATGCACACCTACTCCAACACCCGCTCCCTCCTCATGGCAGGCACAGCACACTACCCCACCACTCTGCTGCTCATCACTCTCAATTTAACAGGTTAGATGCTGTGTGTGTGTGTGTGTGTGTGTGTGTGTGTGTGTGTGTGTGTGTGTGTGTGTGTGTGTGTGTGTGTGTGTGTGTGTGTGTGTGTGTGTGTGTGTGTGTGTGTGTGTGTGTGTGTGTGTGTGCACGAGTGTGCATGTGCATGCGCATGTACATGCATGCACAGCAAAACATGCAGTGTTTGGTGATAGCGATATTATTATTATTATTATTGTTATTATTATTACATTGCATATTATATGTTTTATATTATATTATATATTTTAGAATCTAGTCCTACATTGGAAGGGAGGGAAGGATTAGGAGATTTAGTTTATTTGTATACCACGTTTTATTGTACGGTTCAAAGTTAACTAAGGACATGTAGCCTACAGTATGTGTCTTTTATGTTAAATATTGTGAAAAATCAATAAACACACAAAAAATATGCAGTCCATTTAACACCTAGAATTTATTTGGTCCCAGGGTTCTCTTTTAAGTGTTGAACTAACACTGCATTTTTACTGTGTGTGAGAGAAAGATACGATTGAGGTTATGATTTGTTTTACCTGTTTACAGTTGTAATCTATTGTATTTGAGCACGCACATATATGTGTGTGTGTGTTTGAAAGTAAATGACAAATGTTGTGTAAATAAAGGTCTGATAATTGTTTTCAGTGCTGACATTTTCTGTAACACAAGAATGACTGACCCTCTTCTCTCTTCTTTTCCTCCACTATTTCTACTTGCCCATCATCCTCACACCTCTCCATGCTCTTCTCACGCCTGCTGCTGGTCTGACAGCCTTTCTCATTCTCACCCCCATCTCGCGTCCTCTCGCCCTGCATCTCCTCTCCCCATTGTGACGAAGACTTTTCCAGTCCTTTCCTTTCCCTCTGTCCCCTGTACATCTGTCATCCTGATTCATACCGTCTTCTCTTTTCATGTGGTTTGGTTGTGTCTTTCATGTTCTTTGTATTCACTCGTCTCTCCATCCCTCCGCACAGGTTTTTTCTTCATCCTCTCCTGGTCCCTCTTCACTCACGAGCACCTACAGGAGATACGGCAGGACATCGGCCGCCTGGGCCTCTGCTATTGGCTGGGAGCCTTGGCCTGGACTATCCTATTGGTCGTGGAGCCTGTCATTTTCATTGTGGAGCAGGTCGTGGTCCCGGACCTAATGCCTTACATGATGGAGACTGTGGGCCTGAGCTCTGAGGGCTACGACACCATCTTTATGGGCAAACGCAGCAGTTTAAAGACGCCGAAGCTGCGCTACGATCCCACCCTTGGGAGGTTTGTGACAGTGCGCTGAGCCAATCGCTGCACTCAACTGTATCTGCGTGGACCAATGGAGATGCTGGGAGATGATTGACAGGTTGGATGTGGCCTACCTCCTCTGATGTTCACGCTCAGTAAGAGCTGTGGTACTGGAGCAAAAGGGGACTATCAGTACATGGGCTGGGTGTGGCCAAAACTGTACATCTCAGCTGCAGATAAAGATCAACTTGAACCGTCTTACTCCAATACATGCCTGGGGCAGACAAATACACTATTAAGTTTGAACTTTATAGTAAAAAAAAACACTTTCTCTTTTCTTGGAATCCTTATAGATGGTCATCACTAGACTCTTACCAGCATGTCTTTGTCGACTTTTTTTTGTTTCACACTAGACGTCAACTGCAGACAATGTGAGGTAGTTCCCTCTGACCCCAAGCCTCGTGTGGCGAAGATTACAGCAACATCTAACATCAGTGACCTCAGTAAGTTGGACTCAAGTTACAGGACTGTGTTTCGCACATCAGCGTATCCTGAAGCCTAGTGTGGCGGTGTGTCCTTGGACGTAAGACGTCCTTGGATATCGTAGAGGGAATAGTACAAGATGAGATGAGATCCTTTTTCTCTGACAGCAATGTCAGATAATGCCCATGTTTGCTGTGTAGTACAGTATGTGTGAACCCTCTCCTGACGCTGCTTACACAGCAGTGCACACAGTGCAGTACATGGGAACACTGGAAAAGCCTTACATCTTCACTACCCATACACTGCTCTACAAAGTCGAAGTGCTGATTCTACAGTATGAGGGAAGTTCTCATAGTGGTCTGTCAATCATGCGGTTGGATGGGTTTGGCAGGGAGGCCGACAGGAGGGGAAAAAAGGGGTCCAAAGTTGTCCCGGGTACAGAATTTGGTCCTCATTACATTCTATGTATTGGGGAGGGGGTGCTTTCATGTGACTTTGTCGTGGGCTAGACCAAAGCTGTCAGCGGCACTGGAGTTTGGTGTGGTCTCTTAATAGAAAGAAGCAAAAGATCAGTCACAATACAAACTTAGATTCCAGTCTAAAAAAAACATTGCCACATTTTGACTTTGTTGGGCAGTATAGTTTCGGCCAAAGCCCAAACTTTTTATTGCATGAAATGTGGGCGTATAAAATAGCAGTCTTCCTACGGTACACAACCTTATTGGGTTGGCCTGCTTGACTGTAGGAGGATTTTCCTCTGTTCACTGAAGTTACACTACATAAGCTATGTTTCAAAATAGGCTTGGGCACACCAAGAGAGTGACAGAACAATTTCTCTTTTTCTTTGTTTTTCCATTTAAAAGCTGGTTACTGCCTTCAACCTTTGCTATAAGGCTGTTTCACAGATTCAGCTGCAGTGTCACATAAAATGTTATGGAAGGCTTGCCACATTCAATAACTTCTTTTTATATAAACAATGCTAGCAAAGAGAGTGCTGCTCTCCCAAGCCTTTTTTTCTTGCACACTGTAGGCCTACTGTGTTGTTTTCAGCTGAGTGAAACTGATGTTGTGGTGATTTATACTAAAACAAAACAATGCCGTGACATGTGAAACATGAACTGTGCTTGTTTTTGTCGACCTTAGTGTTCTAGCGTGTATTTATCAACAAACCATGTACCTTGAGCTTCTTACAACCACACGATTTTTCTGCTTTATTTTGTTTTTGTACCCTTATTATTGCATTGTGTAATTAGTTCTCAGAAGGTGAACAGTAATGTATTTTCATATTTTTGCAATAAAATTATACAATACATGTTTGTACTCCTTATTTGTTCTCCCTGTGTATGACACTTTTCACTTTGTGTGGATAATCTACTGCCCAGTGTCATCTCTATGTTTAGTGCTAATGTTCGGGTTAGAATGTAACATTTTCGAGTGGGATTTTTGAGTGGGCTTGACTAAGAGTTGATGGCAATGGGTGGCTTTTATGAGAATGGATTTTAACACTCTATCCTGAAGCACTTAGAGAATAGAGAATAGGGCAGAACAAACAGAGAGGCTAGCTAGCTAGCTGGATGGTGTGAACATGTCCACAGCACTTTTCATTTTAGCTGCCCATGCGGTGAGGCAGGGAAGCTGATGGGAGGGGGGGTTGGGCAAAGGGGTCTGTTGGCCCAGGGAAAGGGATGAGGGGGGCAAGCAAAATGATGTCTACATTACATTACTTGTATTGGGTGGGGGGTGGGGCTTTCACATGACTTTGCCCTGGGCCCGGCCAAAGCCGTCATCACTGCGAGGGCATCCAGGATGTTGTGTGGTGTTTTTGTTATCCGACCAGAGTCACAGAGTGTTGCCGAGTGAACTTGATCAGTGCTGCGTTAATTGGGCATTAATCAGGTGTTGCTCTAATTAAAAGACTGTTCCACCCTGTTAGCGTTGGGTAATGAGTTTGTTATTAAATCCACAGAGCTTTTTCCCCCTTTTTTTTCTTGCTTTCTTTCAATCAACCTGCTAATGCTTAATTGTTGTTTGAATGGGAGCTGAATGTTCTTCAAGGTCGTATTGGCAGGAAGTGAGTCGAATCCTGCGCAGGCTCCCAGTAGAAATCAGGAGACGCCCTAAAGCAAAACTCAAGGAGACTACAAAGGACCTTGGGAGCAGGCTTTGTACTACAAAGTAGGCCTACAGCTGGCTTCTATGGCCTGCCTGCGCTGCTCATAGATCAGTCAGAAAGGAAAATCAGCATCTGGAGAGGTGATTCAGTGCCATTCCACTCCCTCTGTCAGACACACACACACACACACTTGCATTGCACGCACAAATGTGTGACACGTGTCTCGTTCCGCCTCACATTCTGTCTCCCCAGGTGAAAAACCCATATACTTAAAGTGTACTTTTTTTGACCGTACTTAGTACAAAGTGTACTATTTTCGGCGATTTAAAGTGCGCTTCATTGCACTATTAGTGCGCTGAAGCACTACTAAAGCAGTACTTCAGCACACTTGCAGCACACTGAGGATGCTAAATTGGCACCGCTTTTGGACAACTTTAAGTGCACTACAAGCATACTTTTGAAAGTATGCTCCAAACACGCTTTTCATGCATTCGTATGGCATTAATAGTGTGCTTGAGTACACTTCTATAACATTTTATTGTTACTAGAAGTACAATAAAAGTATATTAACTTCATGCTTCTTTGGACTACATTGGAACATTTTAAGTATGTAAAAAGTATATCATATTAAGTATTGTAAATATATAACAGGTATGCTTGAAGTATATTTACAGTACACTCCCAAGTACAACGAATAATATAAATGTAATACAACAATCCATGCTGGTTCTCAGAGCTTGTACGTTACACACAGCCACATGTTACAGTAGTGATACAGTATGCATGCCTAACACGACTGACATTTACAATCATTGCATTGTTACAGAGATTTCAGATACACATTTCACTTTACTTCATTCTTGTTCAACCTTCCTGCAGTTGATCATTTGAATTAATCACGAATGGTGACCCTTGATTTTAGGTTTGAACAACTAGTTCCAACTTACCTCTCACCATGATTTCATGGGAAGCGTGAGTCTATATATACCAGAACATATACGTGACCATCATAATGACGGTGGGAACATGGCCATTTTTTGTGTACCACTTTAAAATGTTAAAACTCCTACAATAAATGCAGAATATAACAATGAGTAATATTTTCATGCAAACCAAAGATATTCCTTAGAGGTAAATGGCTTTCTGTTTGTGAAATTTAGCTCCAAGAAGTGCATTGCATGATGGTACATGCATGATGATGCATGATGGGTAAATGCACTTTGTGTAAGCACACTTTGAATATATTTGGATGAAGCACAATCATGGTGCACTTAGAAAAAGTATACTTCCAATATGTTAAAGTGATTTACTTTAAAGCGCACTATAGAAAATCACACTTCGAAGTCACTTGGGTGAAGTATAATCAAAGTGCACTTAAAAAAAGTGCAATTGCAATATGTTATTAAAAAAATACACTTTTAGTAAGTTCACTATTAGAACACTATTAGTATATTCCTCTAAATACACTTTAGCCAAACATCTTCTAAGTGCACTTTATGTATGGTTCGCAAAGTGTACTTTCTTTGAGAGCAACTTAATTACATCTAATTTTAAGTACACTTTAAATAAGCATATTGTAAACATACTTTTTCTTAGCACAAAAAGTGTGAGTGCGCTTTTAACATGCTAAGTACACTTCAGTCGTGCTTTTATTGTACTAAATTGAACCACTTTTTCACCTGGGTCGCTTTCGCTCTCCCCCTCTCTCTGCATCTGTCCCTCTGTCCTCTCTTCATCTCTGTAAAACACACACATACACACACACTCACACATGCATCACATCACATACATGCACACACACACACACACACACACACACACACACACACACACACACACACACACACACACACACACACACACACACACACACACACACACACACACACACACACACACACACACACACACACACACACACACACACACACACACACACACACACACACACACACAGAAGAGAGCAACAGCTGAATAGCTGTGAATCACCAGGAAGGAGACAGTGACTGTAAAAGCCATTTAAGGCCAACAGAGCACGTTTTTAGCCCATTTAGTGCCAGCTCACTTTGCAACATACCCTTTGTGTGTGTGTGTGTGTCTGTGTCTGTGTCTGTGTCTGTGTCTGTGTGTGTCTGTGTCTGTGTGTGCGTGTGCATGTGTGGGTGCACGTCTGTGTATGCATGTGTCTGTCTCTGTGTGTCTATCTGTCGGTTTGTGTAGTGTCTGTGTGTATTTGTAGCGTCTGTCTGTGTTTATTTTTTGAGCCGGGACGAAAAGTTGAGAAGCGCTCACTGGTATATATGGAGCAGACAAACATGGGCACTCAAATCCACTCCATTCCGATCTGCTCCACTCCGCTTTTCAATTGAATGGCACAGCAGAAAACGCCCACCCACTCACCCACTCACCCACCCAGCATGACAGCCCAGCCCCCTCCCCCACCCCGCCTGAGAAATAAGCGACTGGGCCCTAGCGATACTCTTCATATCAATTAGTGCCCAATTAGGGAGCCCTGTCCAGCTTATTATGCCACCCCCAATGCCGTCTGGCTGGGTGGCGGGCTGGCATCCCACCGAAGTCAAGTCTGCAGGCATGCGCATGCTTGTGTGTGTGTGTGTGTATGTGTTTTTATCACAATAAATAAATAAAGATGCAGCCGTGCCAAGGGACACATTATCAGATTTTTCAAGGCCTCTACTCAGTGCTCAGCGAGACTGGGTGAAAGAAGGGTTGTAGTTCTCTGATATAACCACTTGGTGGAGCTGTTGTTACGTGGCAATGGTGGGGAAACGAATTCCGATTTCCATGCAGCAGTAGAAAAAAGAGAGAAATGTTCTCCATCCATTTCCCATTTGGCAAATAATGAAATCAGGGAGTTAGGATATGTTGTGTGTGTGCGTGTGTGTGTGTGCGCGCGCGCGTGCGTACGTGTGTGTGTGTGTGTGTGTGTGTGCGTGTGTGTGTGTATGTGTGTACCAGTGATCATCTGCACATCTTTGCACACACAGATGATGATGATTGCATTTCTGGCATGATCAAATCTATAAGCTCGCATGCAGCAGACACAAAGGACTAAAATGTGCCAGCAATTTTATTCTCCTGCGACAGTTGAAGAGCACAGAATAGACTCTGGCATGAGCTCACAAACAGTAGTGTCCTCAGATACAAGGGCCAGGACGAAAGCATTGTGACATATTTACAGTCTTTTCCATGAAAACTGGACACACATATCAGCACAAACCTACAAGATACACACACATAAACACACAACCATGCATATACATGCAAGCGTAGGCCTTCATACGTATTTGTGCACAGATGGTACACACACATGCACGCACGCATGCCGACACACACGCACACATGCATGTACACACACACACACACACACACACACACACACACACACACACACACACACACACACACACACGCACGCACGCACGCACGCACGCACACACACACACACACGCACACACGAAAGGCTGTCATACTGCTTAACACATTGCATGTTGTGTATATACCATTGAACATACAGTATCCCTGTGATATGGCCCCTGCTGTCCAATGTGATTTACCACATGTTGTATGCTTGTTTTGTTTATGCCGTGATTGTGTTTTTAATGGGGTCGTGAGTAAATATGTATTCTCGTTTGATTATAGCACTGTTTATACATTGAGCGTGCAGATAATTTCCTGTGTGTAAACAGATTCATATGTTTATGTACAGAGACAGAGAGAATGAGAGAGACAGACAGGGGGTGAGGACAGTGTAATTCTGTCTCTGCTTCGCTAGACAGACAGACCTACCTAGATTCTGCTATGCTGAGCAGACCTGTCAGGCTGGTTAGAGTAGAGGGGTGGGTGTGTGCACGTTAGTGTGTGTGTGTGCGGGTGCGTGCGTGTGTGCGGCATGCGTGTGGTTGCGTGTCTGCGTGCGGAGGTGGGCAAGCCTCACCTGTCACGGTCACATAGTGTCAGGGGACAGTGGCGAAGCGGGCACAGAATTACACTGTCCTCATTTGCCCCCCTCCCCCCCTTCTCTCTCTCTCTCTCTCTCTCTCTCTCTCTCTCTCTCTCTCTCTCTCTCTCTCTCTCTCTCTCTCTCTCTCTCTCTCTCTCTCTCTCTCTATCTCCCCAACTAATGTGCTCTCTCTCTTCCATTTTTTTCATCCTGTGCTCCCTAGCTCTCTCTGGTTACTCTTAGTCTTCCTAAATTCTTCCCTTTTCCTCTTAGGCTCTCCTCTGAATATGTGCTCTTTTCCTCTTTTGTGCAACATTATCTTTTACTATCTTCATCCAAGAATCCAAGCAAGCCACTCTGATTATCCATTTCATCCCTCTATCTGTTATTGTAATGTAATCATTTTTCACTTTCCTCCATCTGTCTTCCTCTCTCAAATTCAAATTCAAAATCAGAGGGTTGCTTTATTAGCATGAGAGAGAGAGAGAGAGAGAGAGAGAGAGAGAGAGAGAGAGAGAGAGAGAGAGAGAGAGAGAGAGAGAGAGAGAGAGAGAGAGAGAGAGGGAGGGAGAGAGGGAGAGAGGGAGAGAGAGAGCTTAAAAAGCCTTTTATTAACACCATTCAGCCATCATACATTAGCACAGTACAGCCACTGCCCAAAAGCAGACCAACACCCCCCCTATATGTTCACAATCAGCTGTCCGTCCCCCCCAACCTCACACAACACACCTCCCACACACCAAACGTTTGAAAATTTCTACAAATCATTGACCAAGTGATAATACATGTATTCCACCTTGATGCGACTTTTAGCCATTTCCAAGAAACCCTCTAAGGGGTCTACACCAGGTTCAGCAGAGAGAGAGAGAGAGAGAGAGAGAGAGAGAGAGAGA
>NC_085860.1:5356534-5389034 GCF_034702125.1 Engraulis encrasicolus
TACTTATAGTCTAGTGCCACATTCCAAATTACCTGGGTTCACTTGAAAATTCTGTAGAACCACTGTTAGTTGAATTGGACAGGAAAATAAATCAGGTCAAATTGAAACATGTGACACTGGAATGTGAAGTAGGCCTAATTAATACAGGCTGTCATTGTATACGCCTATAGGGTAACATAAAGGATCCATAACAAAGGATCCATAAATGACCAGGCCTATAGACTATTCTAAACGACTTTGTGAGGCCTGAATAAAGAAATATTATAAATACTATTCCCCCCCATCGAGTCGAAGGTGTCTTGGTTTTCAAGTGCCAAAATATGGTCACCCTATCTAAAAAATAGTTTGAGCCAACGTGATAAAAAAGGCCCACGTGTGCGAGTAGACTATGTGTTTCAATCCTTTCGTAGGATCCGGTATCCGGTTCCGGATCCGGCAGGATCTTAAAGGACCAGTTCAGTCAATTTCAACATGCAGTTGTAATGCTCACACTACCGTGGACTTGTCAGTACCTGAGTTTTTTTTTTTTCTTCTTCAGCCTTTTCCAAGATCTTGGTCATTGTAATGGGGGCAGCGCTTTGTTTACATTTCAAATTTTTTTAAAAATTTATTCCCAAAAACATTTGAAAGGTTATGTAACAAAGGTTATGTAGCGGTAGCTTTTGGGAAAATATTTGAAGTAGGCCTATGTTAATTAAAAAAAATGTAAACAAATGCTGCCCCCATTAGAATAGCTCATATCTCGGAAAGGGCTTAGCCGAGAAATGTGGCTTCACCGGGTAATGACAAATCAAGGGTAGCGTGAGCAATACAACAGCATATTAAAATTGATTGAACTGGTCCTTTAAGCAGTGGATCCCGTATCCGGCAGGATCCTAAAAATCAGGATCCGGTGCATCTCTAGTCTTGTGTCCTTTACCATGGTAGGGCAACCAAACTCAAGGGCTGTAGGCACAAAAACCAGGGACTGTCTGGCCAAGGTGTAGGTGATTTGATGCAGATTTGTGTAACTAAAGTTAGCTCAGTAAAGACATAAGACTTATGGAGTTATTTCAATACCATTTAATTCTGTTCTCAGTATCTCATATCTGCAGTCTGCAGAACACTTAAACACTGGAGGGGTAGATAAGAGAAAGAACTAATGAATTGAAAACAATTTAAAAGGCTAAGATATACAGGTTCATATTAGTTATAGCCCTAATGTTAGCTAAAGATAAATGCAAAGAAATAAGGTTCTTCTTCTTGAGTTACAGATCAAGCTGATCCGCTGGACAACTTCCAATATCTCACAGTTTGTGGTAAATAGAGAAGGAAAAGCAATGAGAATATAGGCCTAGTGGCTTTGTGGAAACTTTGTGCATATGAAGAGTTCAGATGCAAAACCCCCTAACTCCATTTCTGAAGACCTGCACTTCTATATTTTTAGAGAACCCTATTGTTGGTTTGGTTTACATTGATGTACTTGATAATACATATAAATAGTTATAGTACATAAATAAAATTAAAAATATGCAATTTTTAGAGCTTTATATTAAATAAAAATGAATTAAGATTATTTTCTGAAAAGGCACTTCGGGGGTTTTGCATCTGAACTCTTCATATGTTGTGCATTTATGGAGAACATCTTTTGGGAAAGGGGATTTTAGTACATAGCCAGGATATACAGTAGGCCAACCACCTTCAAATACGTGAGGGTTAACGGCCGACGAGGTGAGCGGTTATATGAGGCTAATGGCAAGGCGGCGGCTCCAAACTCTGACGACGTGCGCAGCACGGCAAGCCATTTACCAACCGGTCCACCTCGAAGGCCATTATCCCGCTTACCTGTCTTACTGTCTGTAAAGTTGTAGGAACGATGTCAACTGCACCAAAATCTTATGAGCAAGGTAGACACGTCGACATTGTGTCTAGAATCTTCGTTTGGTATGCCGACATTGTGATAATTTAATTTTCCGTAGAGGATATGCATGATTTCCTTAGATACCATCGGCATTCCAAGCGAAGGTTCTATGCGCGTCTAACTTAGTCGCACGCTTGACGCCTGACCGGTTCTCACGGATTAATAGCCACCCCATCAGCCAATCAGAAAATTGAATTCCGTTGCGTAGGCAGATAATCAACATTTCAATACATTCAAGTCAGGCGTCAGGGGTCATTGATAGCCTATATCCTATATTTTACGCCATTGCCTGTAATTGGTAGCCGTGTATACTTTATTTGCTTCAGAATGGAGTTTGTCTGACATCATGGTGAAAAAGGCGAATTACTTGTAGTTGACGAAACAATGAAACAAAAGCAAATCGAATGGGGTTTTAGCACTTTTTTGATGCCGAGTTGTATTTTTGAGGGCTGTACTTTTTATTTGTGTATTGACTCTATATTGAATTTGAAGGCTAAACCTATTGAAAAACCCTAATTCTGTTATGGTGGTTATTTTAGCTGCCTCCTAGCTCCAAAGTGAAGAGGTTAATGTCTCTCTCTCTCTCTCTCTCTCTCTCTCTCTCTCTCTCTCTCTCTCTCTCTCTCTCTCTCTCTCTCTCTCTCTCTCTCTCTCTCTCTCTCTCTGTATGGGAGTGCATATAGTACACCACTGCCCCTTCCCTATCCACAAAGTGATAATGAGTGGGTAAGCATGGGGTATGTGTGGCTGTAGCTGGCGCACCTGTTGTGGGACAAGATACGATGCCTCACCACAGGCCTGTTTACATCTCCACTTCTCTGTCTGTCTGTCTGTCTGTCTGTCTGTCTGTCTGTCTGTCTGTCTGTCTGTCTGTCTGTCTGTCTGTCTGTCTGTCTGTCTCTCTCTCTCTCTCTCTCTCTCTCTCTCTCTCTCTCTCTCTCTCTCTCTCTCTGTATCCCTTTCTTCTCCCACTCTAGCTTTCACCCCCACCTTCTTTCTGTTTCTCCCCCTCCACTTCAGGTGTTTTCTCACTTCACAGGCGCCTGCTGATTATCATGGCTGTGCAACCAATCAGAGAGCTGGGATGGCATCGATACACACATGCATGCAAACACACACGCGCACGCACGCACACACACACACACACACACACACACACACACACACACACACACACACACACACACACACACACACACACACACACACACACACACACGCACACACACGCACACATGCACACACACGAACATACATGCACACACACATAATCATGGTATGTAGGCCTACTGTATACTACACACATACAAACAGACATTCTCTCTCTCTCTCTCTCTCTCTCTCTCTCTCTCTCTCTCTCTCTCTCTCTCTCTCTCTCTCTCTCTCTCTCTCTCTCTCTCTCTCTCTCTCTCTCTCTCTCCTTCTCTCTCTGCAGCTGGCGTGTGCTATCTAGACGGTCTCAGCCGGACCTGGCCCTTGGCTAAAGGGATTTGCTGTGTAATAGTGTTAGTGCAGGGGCTCGAGAATTATATGGTGTGTGTGTGTGTGTGTGTGTGTGTGTGTGTGTGTGTGTGTGTGTGTGTGTGTGTGTGTGTGTGTGTGTGTGTGTGTGTGTGTGTGTGTGTGTGTGTGTGTGTGTGTGTGTGTGTGTGAGTGTGTGTGTGTGTGTGTGTGTGTGTGTGTGTGCGTCCGTGTATGTGTGTTTGTGCATGTGTGTGTGCGTTGGTGTGGGTGCTTGTGTCTGTGTGTGTGCGTGCGTGCGTGTGTGTCTGTGCATGTGCGCATGTATGTGTGTGTGTCTTCGTGCCATGTAATAGTGTTAGTGCAGGGGCCGAAGATGATACGCTGCGTTCACACCTACGGTACAGTGGGGGATGCCACATGTGAGGTATAATCCGCTTTCCAGTCTCTCTCTCTCTCTCTTTCTCTCTCTCTCTCTCTCTCTCTCTCTCTCTCTCTCTCTCTCTCTCTCTCTCTCTCTCTCTCTCTCTCTCGTCCTCTCATCATACGAATCACATTCTCTCTTTCTCTTCTCTCTGTCTTTCTTTACTCTTGCTTTTCCATCTTCATCATCTTCGTATTCTTCACTCTCTTGGTCTTCATGTCAGCTCTCTCTCTTACTGTCTTGTTTGCTAGCTTTCTCTTTTCCATTATGCATTTCCCTCTTCATTGTCTTATTTTTCTCTCACACACTATAGTCTTTGTATTTCACACCAGCACTATTTCTCATGGTGACTGATTGTATTACAGACACTGCATGGCTTGCATACAGGCCTGATGCCATGACCTCACAACACTACACTCACATGCAGCGTCGGATTAATACACTGGCTAGATAGGGCTGCAGCCCGCCTGACCCACCTGCAAGATGGAATGCTGGGAAATGAATATGTCGTGTTGAGTACAGTTGGTAGACATGTTATCCTCACTTCCTACATTGTAATTATGTACAATGTAAATTTGTCATGATACATCACAGCAGCATGTAACCTAGGGGCCCCATGGCGTCTTAATCCAGCCCTGCTAACATGCTACTGTGTGTGTGTGTGTGTGTGTGTGTGTGTGTGTGTGTGTGTGTGTGTGTGTGTGTGTGTGTGTGTGTGTGTGTGTGTGTGTGTGTGTGTGTGTGTGTGTGTGTGTGTGTGTGTGTGTGTCAGGGGTGGGGGTGGGGGTGGGATTGGGGGTGTCTGTATGTACTGTATATGCCAGTCTCTCTCTGTCCTGTCTCTGGCTGATTCTCTTTGGCTCTACATAGGGCCTACTATATGTGCCCCCCAGTGTGTCCATTTTATGGCTTCTGTCTTCATTTTACTCTATCTGCCGATATCTATCAGTCCCTCCCTATCCTTGTGTGTCTGTTCATCTATCGGTCTCATTTCCATCTGCTCGCTGTTTAATTCTGTCTTTCTACATCTCTCTCTCTCTCTCTCTCTCTCTCTCTCTCTCTCTCTCTCTCTGCTCTCATGTAATTACTAAGAGGGTTTTTTTTTTGGGGGGGGGGGCATTGGTTTACAGATCATTCCCTTTAAATCAGCTCTGAATCAGTGGCTGTCAGCATTGTCTTTGTCCTGTCCTGAGCTATGCCACTGGCGCCGCCAGTAAAAAGGCCACGGCTGCTGCCCTGCCATCTCCCATCACACTCTTTTCTAGTCAAAGGACAGCAAAATAATAACCTGATCTACGCACACTGGTGACACCGCCTCGTCTGCACGCACCAACACACGCACGCACACTCACACACAGGGCCGCTGACAGCTTTAGCTGGGCCCAGAACAAAGTCATCTGAAAGGGTCCCCCACCTAATACATACAATGGAATAAGGACCCAATTCTGGGTCACTCCTCTCCCTGGGTCCGAGACAACATATCTGGTTGTCCCCCCGTCAGCTTCCCTGCTCACACACGCACACACACACACACACACACACACACACACACACACACACACACACACACACACACACACACACATGCACACACACACACAAATGCATGCACGCACACGCGCGCACGCACACACACACACACACACACACACACACACTGAGGGTACTACAGGTGTGTGGCAGGGGAGGGGTGACTTGTGGAGCGTGGGTTGATCGACAAAATACTGCTGCTCTTTTCAAACTCCGACAAGCAAGTTCATTTTCTCCAGTTGGAAGGGGAAAAGACTGGAGATCAATGCTTTACTCTGACATGGCTAGAGAGATAACAAAAAGACAGAGAATGCGACAGCCCAGGCTTTACTAAAAGAGCACTCTGAAAAGTTCTCTGCAACTTCTTTTTTTTTGTGATCAACTTTTTATTGCTTTTATGGGGGAGGGGGGGTGTGTTAGACGGTTACATTCATAACAAGCTCTGGTGCATATACAGTAGTCATATAGTCCATATAGTCCCTTCAGTCCATATAATCCTTTGAGGCCATCATTTCAGTCCAAGGGTCTGCAAGGGTATTTACAGGGAAAGTTCTCTGCAACTTCTTGAATGGCACTGAACACTCCCCCGTCCCCCCCACACACGCATAGGCGATTCTAGGGTAAGTTGGGGCCCCAAGTGAAAATTCAAAAGAGCGTACATTGGCCACTACTCTATTTAGTAGCCCCTAAATGCGCGCCGTACCTCCAGTGGCACGCTGTAATAGTCACTGAAATGTAACTATCATAGTACTACAATACTATGACACAACACAGGCCGTTTAGTAATGCACCACGACTTGGTCATTAACAACAAATGTATAAAGCTGCGTCTTAAGGGGTTAAACTCAGTGGTGTATCGCGCTCAACTCAAACAAAGTAAACAACTGGGTGCTCATTCCTCAAGAATAATATGAAATAAAGAGCAGGACAGCACTCCAAGTTTTGTGGTTTATTGCCCGTCAGACGTTTCGGGGTTAACCTTCTTCAGTGTCGGGTCTGACGGGCAATAAACCATAAAACTTGGAGTGCTGTCGTGCTCTTTATTTCATTTATTCCACTACTGTATTTGAAAGTCTTAGCTGTTATTCAACATATATGGTTTGGGGGCCCCTAGCACCTGCCTGCCTAGCCTGGTGACACGATACGCCTCTGCACACACGGTACCAACAGTACAACCAATAGAGCCAATTCAATTTGAAGTAATTTGCATCTGCCCTTTTTTTGGAAGGGGGGTGGGATACAAGCCATGTTTGTACTGAGATGGAAGATAGCCTGGAAGTTTCCGTTTCGTGTGTCCTCAGCGCAACCTTGGAGTTGCATAAAGTAATAAAAAAGTCTCTAATGTATCTCTCCCGCATATGAAGACATTCAGGTGTAACAGGCGTTGATTGAGGGAGGTATAATTTGTTTTGGAGGAGGGTTTTTTTTCTTTCCTCTCAGCTCCGTTGGCTCAGTTTCAATGAAAGGAGGATGGGTAACTGTTAACTAACTGTAGCAGGGAAAGCACCTCACACAGAGAATAGATGCTAATGTGAAACACGCATGCACGCAAGCACGCACGCACGCACGCACACACACACGCACAAAGTTAAATTCGTATTTAAAAACAACTACATAAAATGAATTAAATATAAGAAAATGAATATAAAAATGTAAACAATTCCCAAATGAATGAATGTGTTGAGGCCAGGAGTCTCCAGGCTCCGTCAGTCTGGAGCAGAGAGGAGTGGAGCAGAGCAGAGCACAGCGGAGGAGAGGAGGAAGCACCTGATTTAATTACGGCAGAATTAAAGAACATTGTTATTTTGATTAAAAGCATCCCTCCCTCCTTCCCTCCCCATCTCCTCCTCCATCCCTCCGCCACCCCTCTTCCGTTGCAATACGCTGCCCTGTCTGTCTTGGGACTCTTCCCAGGCTGCTGCTCGTCTCTCTGGCTCTGCTTCCAGGATATGGTACCCATCTGGAGGAGGTCACACTCCCAGTTGCCTCGTCAAACACAAACAATGTTGGTTTTTTTGCTGTTGTTGTTGATTTATTCATTTAGTCTTTGGGAGTGAGGAGAAATTACTGTTTTGAGAGTGAAGCCATCCTTAGCGAATGTGTCAGCCTCGGTGGTTAACAGAGCTGTACCTTTCTGGCAGACATCCTTTTAGAGAACAGGAAACGAAGAAGAAGAAGAAGAAGAAGAAGAAGAAGAAGAAGAAGAAGAAGAAGAAGAAGAAGAAGAAGAAGAAGAAGAAGAAGAAGAAGAAGAAGAAGAAGAAGATAAGATTTAGGCTAGATGTATATTTATAATGTAATGTAAAATGTAAATTTAACGTAAAAAAAGAGAGCTTGAGTAAATGGGAGAGAGAGAGAGAGAGAGAGAGAGAGAGAGAGAGAGAGAGAGAGAGAGAGAGAGAGAGAGAGAGAGAGAGAGAGAGAGAGAGAGAGAGAGAGAGAGAGAGAGAGAGAGAGAGAGAGAGAGAGAGAGAGAGAGAGAGAGAGATGGGGGGGGGGGATAAATAGCACAGAACGAGAAATGAAGGTTGGATGAACAGGTGTACAAACAGGGAAGCTGACAGGGGGACAAAGGGGTCTGTTGTCCTGGGCCCTGGGAGAGAGGGCCCCCACAGTTTTCTCATTACATTGTATTTATTAGGTAGAGAGGCCCATTCAGATGGCTTTGCCCTGGGCCCAGCCAAAGCTATCAGTGGCCCTGTGTACGAACACTCAACAGTGAACTGTTCAGGTGAAGAGACCTCAAATTCACACCACATCAGAGAATAAGTGACAGTAAGATGGAGAGAGGTGAAAGCACGCAAGAAAGCAAAGACAGAAAGAAAGACAGAAAGAAACCAAGAAAGAAAGAAAGAAAGAAAGAAAGAAACCAAGAAAGAAATACAGAAAGAAAGAAATACAGAAAGAAAGAAAGAAAGAAAGAAAGAAAGAAAGAAAGAAAGAAAGAAAGAAAGAAAGAAAGAAAGAAAGAAAGAAAGAAAGAAAGAAAGAGAGAGAGAAAGAGAGAATGTGAAAGTGGAGTTTGTGTGGGAGACAGCAGGAGTCGGGGAGAGTAATGAGCATTGCTTTGTGCTGATAATAATCACATTAATGAGTATTAGGAGGCGGCTGCAGCCAGACTAATGAGCCAGGGGGAGCAGGGAGAAGGAAAGGAGCACAGAGGAGCCAGAGAGATGGATGATGACAGAGAGAAAGACCGGGGGGGGCATGGACAGAGAGATGTATGCAGAGAGAGAGAGAAAGATGGATGCAGAGATAGGGGAGGCAGAGAGAGAGAGACAGAGAGCGAGGGGGGGGGGGATGCAGAGGCGCAGCAAGATCCAGAGGAAAGAGGAAGAAAGATGGATTGATAGAGTTCCAAAGAGAAAGAGAAGTTGGAGGCGGTATGTCGAGATTTAAAGAGAAGTATATTGCAGAGACTGAGAGAAAGGGGGATTCGGGTGACGGTAAAAGAGAAAGGAGAGGGAAAGATAAGGAGAGGAGGGCTGGTGGCTCTACCTCGCTGGAACTCCATCTGTCTTGCTCTTGCTGTGTCCTGTGGGTACACGCAGGACCACAAAAAGGGTCCCACATGAGGAGAGAGAGAGAGAGAGAGAGAGAGAGAGAGAGAGAGAGAGAGAGAGAGAGAGAGAGAGAGAGATAGAGAGAGAAAGAGAAAGAGAGAAGGTCAGAGAGAAAGCAGAAAGACAGAGAGTGGCAGGAAGATAGAAAGAATTAGGAGTGAGTAAGAAAGAAAAAAAGACAGGAACACTGGAGCTAGGAACACTTTATGTATATTTATGACAGTAAGGAAGTAGAGAGACAGTGAAAGAGAAAGAAAGAGATGGAGGATGGTAGCTGCCTTTAACAAATGGCTTTCTGCTTGGGGGAAGAACAGTTTGAAATATTACTGTAATTCACACAACAAAATTGTGGCGCCTTGCAAGGTAGGTGGTTTTGAGGCACAGGAAGGAAGGAAAGACGAGCTAGAAAAACAAGGTGAGAGAGAGAGAGAGTGAGAGAGACAGAGAGGGAGAGAGAGGGGGGGAGGGGGAGTGTGTGGACAAAGGAGGACAGTGTAATTCGTGTCCGCCTCGCCTCAGTCCCCTGACTATGTGTTCATGACAGGAGAGTCGAGACTGAGAATATAGAGACAGATTATGAGAAATTGAACTCTTCTTCATTTAATCTGTTGTCACAGCGATTTCAACATGTTACATCCGACATAATCAGATAGGCTGTATCCGCAGTCATGTAGAGGAGAAGATATTTTCTATATCCTTGAACACCCTTTCTAGTCCCTAGTGTCCTCCCAATAAAATCCCATAATCCCCCCAACCCCCCAACCTTCAGCGAAGCTGCACCGCGGTCTAGAGAGACGGGCGGTCAGTGCCCCGACAGGTGTGAGATTTATTGAGAAGAAACATTGAGATGGTGGGTGGTGGTGGACAGCGTACCTAAACCTCATCTTGATGGGCGCTAGATAGGGAGAAGTGTCTGCATTACAAATGCCAAACAAGCCCACAATTTTCTGGAGAGAGTGAGAGAGAGAGAGAGAGAGAGAGAGAGAGAGAGAGAGAGAGAGAGAGAGAGAGGAGAGAGAAGAGAGAGAGAGAGAGAGAGAGAGAGAGAGAGAGAGAGAGAGAGAGAGAGAGAGAGAGAGAGAGAGAGAGAGAGAGCGAGCAACAGAGATAGAAAGACAATGAGAGATATATGGAACAGAGAGAGATCATTTCTTTGTTGAGCACTATTTCCCAATCATCGGCCTACATTATCAGAATGCAGTGACCACGTAGGCTCAGACCTCCACATATAACCTATTATATTGTCACGTTCAACTACCCATCCTCCACAATCTCGCACATGTAAAGTCCTTTTAGCTGGCTGTCCAACAAGGGTTGGGTGTCCAACTGCTTACCAAATACCCAACAAGACTCCTGTCCAATTGCTGAGTTGAGATGAGAGGCAGACAAGGCCGGTTGGGTTGAGTTGGGTTGGAGAGTAGAGTAGTCAGAGGAGAGGCAGGCGAGGCCTTTTGGGTTGCTCCAGTCCGGTTGTGTTGAGTTCTGTTGGAGAGAGTAGTCAGAGGAGAGGCAGGCGAGGCTGGGTTGGATTGCTCTGGTTGGGTTGGAGAGAGTAGTCAGAGGAGAGGCAGGCGAGGCTGGGTTGGATTGCTCTGGTTGGGTTGGAGAGAGTAGTCAGAGGAGAGGCAGGCGAGACCTTTTGGGTTGCTCTGGTTGGGTTGGAGAGAGTAGTCAGAGGAGAGGCAGGCGAGGCTGGGTTGGATTGCTCTGGCTGGGTTGGAGAGAGTAGTCAGAGGAGAGGCAGGCGAGGCTGGGTTGGATTGCTCTGGTTGGGTGGGTTGGGTTGCTGTGTGCTGACAGGTGTGGGATTTATGAAGAGGACATGCTGTCACATCTCATTGGCATCCACTAGGGAGAAATAAGTGCCGGCCCCAAAGAGACTTGGACATTTCCACACACACACACACACACACACACACACACACACACACACACACACACACACACACACACACACACACACACACACACACACACACACACACACACACACACACACACACACACACACACACACACACACACACACACACACACACACACACACACACACACACACACACCACCACCACCACCACCATTTATTTATCATCTTCCTTTACAGTAACACTGCTACCACCGCCTGTGGACTTGATGTACTTTCCATTAAGTAAAAGCATGTTGTGCCTGTGTTTGGCCGTCTAACGTAGATGACCTCCGTTGATTTGATGACTTCCTTAGCAGAGGATGCTCTCATCTTGTTTGCTATTGTAGTGTCCCATGTCATGTACAGCATGCCACAGTCTTAAAATAATACACAGGACCTGATGTTGTGCTCCTTACGACTGGGACCTGCTGTCTATTCTCATTCTCCTCTCTTCCCTCCCCACTATCCTCTCTTCTCTTCCACACACAGGCACACATAGACATCCAGGCAGGTAGGCATGCATGCACACACAGGCACGCACTCACACCGTTATCTATATCTGCACATGTACATTGATGTTATATACCCTTTTAACCTCAATGACATGTACTCTATTTCCGTTCCTTTGTCCTTGTGCCATGTGTAGTGATGGAAAGTAGGCCTACGTCAATCTATTGGAACAGGATGTACTGTATTCATTCATTCATTCATTCATTCATTCATTCATTCATTCATTCATTCATTCATTCATTCATTCATTCATTCATTCATTCATTCTTTCTTTCTTTCTTTCTTTCATTCATTCTTTTCATTCATTTATTCATTCATCTGAAGTCCAGTGTACATTCCTCCATCCATCTGAACTGAATAAGGCCATGATAATGCATTAAAGGACAAGTGCACTAATTTTCAACATTAAGCCCATTTTCCGAGTTGTCTGCAATGTTTTAGGGTCCCCCTCACTGTTTGATTCATATTTGCTGCTGTCATTGTGATTTGGTTAATTTGGATTTCGTCTCAACTGGCTTTAGAATGGCCGTTGAATTGAATGGTGAAAATGTTATGCAGTGAGTGTTGAAGCCTGTAATGTCTAGCCCTTTTGAGTAGGCCTATGTACCTTTAAGGATATTGGGAGATGTGGGATAGGATGATAAAAGTAGAGCTACGGGGCGGGGGCGGGATCAGTGTTTGGGCAACGCTATGTTTGTGAACATGCCATGCACTTTATGCCTGTGAAATAAACTATGCCGAACCTGCACGGCTAAAGACAGAAGCTGACTCGAGTGTGGATATTACAAAGCCCAAGACAAATCCCCCCCGGGGACAATAAAGTACACTCTAACTAATCTAACTCTAACTTTCCACAATCACACCCTTAACATCCGGTCAAAAACTTGCAAGTACCAATACAGCATGGCAGCAACTCCATGTATACAGTGCATGTTGACTTAATTGCACAACTTAATATCCCCTTTAAAACACATTTACTGTAAGTGTGTATGAGGTACATTCAGGTTCAGCTTGTTTTGGGAACACATTCTTCCTTGCTCCAAGTTCTGTTGTTCTTGTTCGGTAGTGTTGGTTAATGTTTATAGAATTGGTTCAGGGATCGTGGGGTCGCTAATTCAATTTCCCTACTAGTGGGAAAGAAGTGAATGAGAGACTGAATGACTGAACTTTGCATCCATGGCTGAGGTGCCCTTCAGTAAGGCATCTTTCTACAAATTGTTCTGGGGAGTTGGAGGTGTGTGTGTGGGTTGGGGTTGCAATCTCTAAGTCATTGTAAACACAAGCGTCAGCTAAATGTAATTTGGTTGGAACCTGCATTACTAGCACACAATTGTAGAGATTACTGGAAGTGAGGTGTTGTGAGTTAGGTTAGGTTAGGTTTCTTTATTTGTCTCCACAAAGGAGAAATTTGTCTCTGAGACAGGGAGGTTGCAGTACCATAAGACAGACACATAAGAGGACAACACCAACAAAAAAAAACTGACAAAAAGTAAAATGTAAAATGTGAGTGAGCTGTGATGTAAAATGTTTTATATTTCACTAACCCTTTCATTCTTCATTCCCACTATCCTTTCATTTTGTCGGCATCACCTGATTAAATTATATTTTCATCAAGTGAGTGTAATGGTAAGGCAGAAAATGCAAAGCATTTTTGTATAGGAGTGTATGCAAGCAGGTGTGTGTGTGTGTGTGTGTGTGTGTGTGTGTGTGTGTGTGTGTGTGTGTGTGTGTGTGTGTGTGTGTGTGTGTGTGTGTGTGTGTGTGTGTGTGTGTGTGTGTGTGTGGCTATGGCACAGGTGTTTACAACCCAAATGCTTACCACTGTGCCTCCACCACTGAACTAGTTTGCTGTTTGTATGATGTGCTAGGGCACACAGGTGTCCCATATGCTTAAAAATGTGCTGAGGTCCAACTCTGGGTCTTTTCACCAGGTTGAAGTAATAAACAATGTCCAGTTTGAGTAAAGCAGAGATTAATCGATGCTTCTGTTTTGGCAACTTCCACCATGGCTTATATGTTTGTTTTCTCTGCAGGCCTAAAGCGCGTATCTGCCTAAAAAGTCAAGGAGCTACAAAGTCTGTAAAACCATTGACTCCGCCACCGAAAAAAGATGAACGACACATTTTCAAAACATCATAAATAAGTTATTCTTTGTGATTATTAGGGATGCAGAATTTGAAAAATTTTGGCCGATACCAACACCCGATATTGATTTTGTGATTTTGGTCGATAATCGATATAAAGCGATACCGATGTTTTTTTTTTTGTTTTTTAGACATAAGACACATAAGACATAACATTCAATACAGACTGCCAATGATGCAAGCTGAATTTTTGAATGTCCTCTTTTATTTTATTTCCAAAAGCACTTTTTAACTCCCTGTGATAAAATTAGATTAAAAACTAGAAGACAAACAATGAAAGTCACTGTCAAGTTCAATCTTTTAAAATGTAAAAAAAAAACATATCAGAACTAATAAGATTAAGAACCGTAACATATAAAAAAAATATTGGCCCAGTTTTACCCATCGGACCGATGTCCGATGTGCTGAAAAATGTCAAATATCGGCCACCTCTAATTTGCAACCTTGATGCTCGAGTCTATATTAACAGAATTTATCAAAACTGGGACACAGTGGTCCTTGGTCTGGAAAAGGTATAGAAACACCCAGTTGTTGCCCTCTTGAGTTTTCTAAGTCTGTACATACATAGCCTAATAAAGCCCATTCAACAACAGTTCAAATAGTTAAAAACACCCCTCTTGTTTACCTTCCCATACTCCAAGGTCTGTCACAACCAAGCAAGAAAACTAGGCAATTGCCTGGGGCCCAGTTGATAGGGTGCCTCCTGTTCTGACTGTGGCAGCACCTATGTGAATTCAATGACTGAAAAGTGCAATGATACTGTTATCAAACTCTCTCTTGAGGGGGCCCCTCCCCAATGGTTTAAAAATAATAAAAAGGCCCCCAATTCCCTCTTTGCCGAAGACCCTCAAATACCTTGAAACATCCCTGCTTGCTCTCCAACCCACCTCCCCTCCGATAATTGAGTGAGCAACACAAACATGTAGGCAGAGGCCAGATGGTCGTCTGCACATGGCCTGGGTGCCCATAAATCAAACTGCCAGCCACTGTATCAATAACAAGTCAATCAGCGGGCGCGGAGGGAGCGGGCACCGAGCGGACACGGAGAGAGGCGAGAGAGGCTGGGTCTCCTGGGGTCAGGCAGGCCTTGTTTGTCAGAAGGCCATCTGTAGCTAAGGCATGTACCGTACAGATGCCATGGTGCTGGGATCTGCCTCTGATTCTGCAAATGGCAAATACAAGTGGGACGTGGGTGGGTGGGTGCGCGCGCGTTGCAGGAGAGAGGATGCTTTTTTGGGAGGATGGGCATGGCCTTCAGGCCCAGCATGTAACATTAAGTACTATTATTGTTCTGGTGCTGGAAATGGCACACACTAGGGGGGTGAGGTAAGCGGAGGGGGTGTAAGGTGGTGGAGGATTCCTTGTGACGAGGTGCGCAGAATCTATTAGAGCTCTGATGCAGGAAATGTCAAATAATACAAGGCAGGGAGAGGGGGCCTTTGGAGGTTGCTTGGGGGGTTGTAGTGGGTAGGCCTTCTGCCACAGACCTAGCAAGACATACTAGACCAAAACATGTTTGGAGCTGGCAACTGGGTCATAAAACTTTTATGTAAGACAAAGGAAAGCCTCCAAGGATTTGTCTCATCATGCGCAAGGCTGTATTTTTAAGTGACAATGGTTGAGAGGGTACATGATCTGTTTCTTCCTTGTGTAAACAGCAGTGGTGTCACGGTTGCTGTTATGTGCCAAATGGTTTTCTCGCCCTCGCATCCTACACTACTGAAGTGGGAAATGAAAAAATACAAAACAACTCCTCCACACAAAAACAACCCCCTCAACACAAAACATGCCCCCTGTCTCCAAAAACACCATCCCACACAAAACCATTCCTTCTCCTTAATTTGATGTAAAGTCTCACAATCAATTTATTATCATCCATCAGCACGGAACTTTATGGGCAAATTAGTTAAGCATAATAACTGTCTTTTCCCTTTTAACTCCAGCTTACATCCCACCGCACTCCAACACGCAAAAACCAACAAACAAGGCAAACAAACAATACAATCAACATGAAGTCAGTGTTTGTAAAATGCTTTTTCGGATGCAATTAATCTCAGTTGCCGGGGCATGTGTGTGGGTCTGTCTGTGAGTGTTTTATTTTTTACTTTTTTTTTTGGTTACTTCGCTGGTGGCAAAGGAGGCACATCGATGCCGGCACAGTGGTGTGCCTCTCCGCTGTGTGTGTCTAATGACTTGGCTGACAAATCCAATACAGCGACAGCTTTCGCTCGCCTTGCTCCGCTGCTGTGCTGCGCTGCTACCAAGATTAATCCCAGGGACCGGATCCAAACCCGTCGATCTTCAAGCAAATATGCTGACTAGCTGCAGAGACACGATATCAAATAATGCACTCTAATTACCAAACCCCCACATCCGGAGTGACAGCGAGAAGACAATTCCAAGAAGAGGAAAAGACGACGACGAAAATAAGAATCGCAGATGGAGCTTCCCTTGTGAATTCAATTTCCCTCACCCAGCCAGAGCCAAAGCTTAGTGTCAATAATAATCAACACAACTCCATATTGACGGCTATGTGGCGTGTGCTGCCAGTCTGAACTGAGTTCCTACTCTCTGGTGTCTAGATACACAGAGTTCAAAGCCACCTGTTAGAGCTGTGTCTTCCCAGGGAGAGCTGCAACAAATTAAGAGGCCTATTATAAATCAGCACAAGGCTATGTTACTTAGTACTTTTACTTGTATATGGTATGTGCATGTTACAGTATATAAATGGTTCTTATTTAGGTGCATGGTACAGCTTAATACTATTCATAAACTGTGTTTGTATAGCATGAATAGTTTCTCAAAACTCATAGGAACAAGAGTTGTGCAGGAAAACATGCAAGATGACAGACATGCAGTTCTATCACAAGTACTTGTATGTGTGGTATATGTGCATAGTATACATACAGTTCTTATGCAGGTGCATGTTATATAACCAGTTCTTGTGTAGGTGCATGTTAACAGCTTAATATTATTTATTAACTGTGTTTGTATAGCAAGAATCATAGGCTTTCCTCAAAACTCAGAGGAACAACAGTTGGGCAGGAAAACACGCAAGATGACAGACAGCATGCAGTTCTATCACAAGTACTTGTATGTGTGGTATATGTGCATGTTATATAAAATGTTCGGTAACACTTTCTATGAAGCCCATATTTATAGCGCATTATGAGCGCATTTATAACAAATTATAATGCACATTATAATTTTACAACGCATTACGACTACACCGATGATGTTTCATGATGCTTTATGTTAACAGTAATGAATAACCATAAATCTAGCTTATAACACTTTATAAATCCAAGGGTATTATGAGTGCTCATGACTGGATATAAACTACAGGCTGGCTGATGGGGCTTACAGTACATTATGATGCATTATAGATGTGCATTATACAATGCATTATAGATGCATCCATATGAACTTCACTTTACTTAGAGCACACATTGACGACTTATGATCTCACATGAAACATTATAGCATCGTATGAGCCCTTATGACAGTTTATCATCCAGGGGTTTGCAGAGAGGGGTATAGGTACTCAACATGTACTATAAGCCCCATCAGGCAGCCTGTAGTTTATAGCCAGTCAAGAGCACTCATGACACCCTTGGATTTATAAAGCATTATAAGCTAGATTCATAGTTATTCATAACTGTTAATATAAAGCATCATGAAGCATTATGAGTGTAGTCATAATACGTTGTAAGTAATTATAATGTGCGTTATAATTTGTTATAAATGAGCTTATAATGTTGGCTTTAAGTAAAGTGTTACCCAATGTTCTTATGCAGGTGCATGTTAATAGCTTAATACTCTTAACAAACTGTGGTTGTATAGCATGAGTCATAGAAGTTTCTCAAAACTCAGAGGAACAACAGTTGGGCAGGAAAACATGCAAGATGACAGACAGCATCTAGTTCTATCACAAGCCTATACACTATGTTTGTGTATCTATACCACAAGAGCCAATGGTTTCTTGATTGCACCATGATTGCTCGTTCCAGTTGCAAGTTCCAGCTGGAAAAATACCTTTGAGGTCTTATGGAAGTCGCATGGTTTGCACATGGCATGGGAAAATATGACTGGCTCCTATGAGGGTATGTGTTTGTTATTTAAATACATGGACATGCATGTGTCATACAAATGAGTGATTGACACATGTTTAGACAGAAGATCAGCTGACGCAATATAATGATAATAATAATAATTGTATTTGTATAGCACTGTGTCATACAAGGCATGTAACTCAAAGTGCTTAACAAATGGGAAAAAAAACATTGTTAGAGATAGATTTAAAAGGAGAGGTATAGAGGAGAGGCAGAAAAAGCAGGAAGGCAGAGGAAGAAGAGATAGACAGAGAATGTAGAGTCATAAGGTCAACGTAGGTTAGGACCAGGATTCTTAGATGTGTAAGGTCCATAGTGGCTGGGCCTATCATAAGTCATAGATAGTCACACAGAGATTGGGCGCTCAGGTGCGGCCCCTGGTGTCATATCAGCCTGTATAATATATGTAATATTTTAGGCCTACTTTTCCAGCTGCAGCAATCATTTCCTATTTACTGTAATGTTATTTTGATGGACGATCATAGCTAACCAGCATTATAATTACCATGGAGTCTCTGAGAAACAAATGCTTGTTGAACATTCGCTTTACACTAGAAATACTTATACCCAATTCTGGCCAGATGCGCACTAGGCCCGAGATTGTCTCTGCATGACAGTGACTGACTGTAGGTCAAATACAGCTGGCCGCCAAATCCCCTCAAATTTATGAAGGGATATATGAAGTCTGTTGGTGTCAGAGAATAAGCAAACTTGAAAGTGTTGGAGTTGAGGAATTAGTGTCGTGTGGATTTCTGTGTAGTGTCTGTAGGGTTGCTGACAGCTTTGCTCGGTCCCATGACCAATTCATCTGAAAGGGCCCCCCATCCAATATATACAATGTAATGTGGAGCAAATTCTGCAAACACCCCCCTGGCTCAGGACAACTGACCCCTTTGTCTCCCCCGGTCAGCTTGTGTGTGTGTGAGTGTGTGTGTGTGTGTGTGTGTGTGTGTGTGTGTGTGTGTGTGTGTGTGTGTGTGTGTGTGTGTGTGTGTGTGTGTGTGTGTGTGTGTGTGCATAGGTGTGTGTGCGTGCATGCGTGCATGCGTGCGTGCGTGTGTGCATGCGTGCGCGTGTGTGTGTGTGCGAGTGTGTGTGTGCGTCTGTCTGTGTGTGTCTGTGGGTTTGGAGCTGCATTTCCATGGCTTACAGCACCTGCTGATGGTGATCGTTGTGGGGATGGTAACAAGGCCCATCTCCAGCTGGTGAACAGCATGTGGTATTTGTGTGTTTGTGGGAATGTTTGGAGTGTGTACATGTTTGTGTACACAATATAGTAGAGTAGGCCTATGGGAAAAATGCACTGCCTCGATTTGTTCATATGTATTCAAGTTTAAAACAATCAATACTTTTATAAGCGTCCGTTAATGCAATGAACTCTGTGTTTGTGTGTGTGTGTGTGTGTGTGTGTGTGTGTGTGTGTGTGTGTGTGTGTGTGTGTGTGTGTGTGTGTGTGTGTGTGTGTGTGTGTGTGTGTGTGTGTGAGAGAGAGTGAGTGTGTGTGTGTGTGTGTGTCTGTGCACGCTTGTCTATGTATGTGTATTACAAATTGCATGTGTATGACAGAAAGAGACTGAGATGTAATGTGTGTGTGTGTGTGTGTGTGTGTGTGTGTGTGTGTGTGTGTGTGTGTGTGTGTGTGTGTGTGTGTGTGTGTGTGTGTGTGTGTGTGTGTGTGTGTGTGTGCGTGCGTGTGTGTGTCTGCGTGTGTGTGTGTGTGCGTGTGTGTGTCTGCATGTGTGTGTGTGTGTGTGTGTGTGTGTGTGTGTGTGTGTGTGTGTGTGTGTGTGTGTGTGCGTGCGTGCGTGCGTGTGTGTGTGTGTGTGTGTGTGTGCGTGTGTCTGCATGTGTGTGTGTGTGTGTGTGTGTGTGTGTGTGTGTGTGTGTGTGTGTGTGTGTGTATGTGTGTGTGTGCGTGCACATGTGTGCATGTTTTGGTGGCTTTGCCTTATCACCCGCTCTCATCTAGCTGTCAGGTGTGGAGGCTTGTCTGTTAAAGACTCTCCCCACATGGGGGTATAAATATGGCTGCCTCCCTCCTATGGAGCGAACACAATCCTTCCAGGACAAGCCAAGCTGCCATCGAAAGCCACAGCCACAGCCAGCAGCAGCCAGCCCAGGAGGTGGAAAGCACTCAGCCAGCCCTCCCTACCCAGACACCCTCACTCACGCTCTGGATTTAAATGCCCCTGGGCCCCCATGCGGAAAAGCCCCCTGGGGACTCCAGCCAGCTGAGAGCCTGAGAGATAAAAAACAAGGTGAGCCCCAGCTGACTGACTGACTAGCATTCACTGGCACTCAGTGATACTCTATGATTCAGAGAGGCACACAGACTCTGGTGCACTGTATACGTTCATGGCACAGAGAGACTCCATGAAGTAGGGACACACAAACAAGACTAGACAATGAAGAAGAAGAAAAAAGGCAGGTAGGAGGAACATTTTGTTAAACTTTGTTAAACTCTGAAAATGTAGCAGGAATTAAAAGTGATGGGGTTAGTGGAAGTAAGTAAGAGTGAGGTTCAAACAAAGGCACCTAGGAGAAACAACAATGCCATAGGGCTTTCACCATTGAGCTACCATTGTAAGTATTAACTTTTTTTTGCTGGGTTTCAGTGATATCAATGATGATGATGTGTTATTTACATACCAAACAGATATATTCCTGCCAGTGTTTCCAAACTAAATGTATACATGGTATAGAATTATAAGTGGTAAGTAATGAATAACAGGCACAGTACCCAAAACTCATGAAAGTTTTCCAAACCAAGTGACATAAGTGACTTTCTTTGACTTTTCAGCCACTCCTGCTGATTTGTGTGAAATATACGTTACTCTGAAAACAGCTCAACAAAACGGTCATGCAAGTTCGACAGCAGTATTCTCGGTTATTGAACATGACCCCGCACTATCTGTAATTGGCTCATTTTTTAAAACCCCCTCGCCATGGATTTTACATAAAGACTTTCGGGCACCTTTCTACAGCACTCCCTCTGAATCAATACTTATAAATCCAGTTTCATGTTTGTGTTCTTTTTTCTTGCACTTTAAATGTCAGGCCTGGACCTCAGAACTCACTGCTGCACTTGCTGGAGAAAATGACTAAAATATGAGAGTGACACTCCCAAAAGGAAAGAAGTGTCCACTTTGCAAATTTGCAGTGTACACAAAAAAAGTAGAGGAGGTAAAAGTGAGGGAGTGGGAGTGAGATGGGAGAGAGACAGAGAGAAAGACTGACAGATGAAGTGCTAGACAGAAAGAGAAAAAAACTGTGTCAGAGAATGGAAGAAAGCGAGAGAGAAAGATTGACAGGACAAGAGTGAGAAAGAAAATCAAAAGTGAGTAAGAAAATAAAAGAGAGAGAGAGAGAGAGAGAGAGAGAGAGAGAGAGAGAGAGAGAGAGAGAGAGAGAGAGAGAGAGCACGCAGGAGAGAGGGAAAGAGAGAGTCTGAGATAAATCGAGAGCGATAGAGTACAAGTCAGGACAGAGGGACAGAGTGCTGAGGGAGAGAGATGAGATGAAGTTTTTAGCCATGGATCGATCCCTCGGATGCCCGTCTCATGCATTTTACAGAGGGCCTAAATGCCACTTAAGGCCTAATGCTGCCCCTATGGGCTCAGCAGAAGCATCTTGCTCTCTGAGAGATTGTCAGGCCACTGAGCGAGGCATTTCAGAGGACTTAGACTAATCTATGTGATTGTGTCATGGGCCAGCCCAGTAAAATGCCCCAGAAAATGCTTTGCGGAATCGAAGGCTTTCAAATCTGTTTTATTTTTTTTCAGTAACTATCTTAGTCCTTATATAATCCTGTGAATCGCTGCACTGAATAAATTCTTTTCATGGTTCTCTTGGGCTACGCAGCAACTGAGGCCGGGCTGACACCAACATGGAGACGCGGGCGGCCATCCCCAGACACTCCATGCCAGACGAGGTGCAGCACACGTACTCCAAGTTCTCCGACTGGAAGTTCAAGTTGTTCCGGGTCAGGTCCATGGAGAGAGCCCCCTTGCCCAGCGAGCCCCCGCCTCCTACGCCGTCTCTGAGCACGGTTCCATCCAAGTCCCAGGGGGACGTGGGCCATCCAGGGCAGCCGGGGCATGCTGGTAGCGTGATGCGGCTGTGCCTCGGAGGCAAGAGCAAGGAGAATGTGCAGGCCGCCAGCGAGCACATGGACCTGAAGCTGCAGGAGATCGATGCTCACATGGATTGCCTCAAGTAAGCACAGCTCAGCCATTTTTTTTGGTCTTTTTGAGTCTCTATCTTTCCCTCTCTTTATCTCACTTTCCTCCATCTCCACCTCTCTGCATCTTTCTTTCCATCTATGGCTCTATCATCCTCTCTATTTATATCTTTTCCTCACCCCCTCACCCCCTTCACCCCTTTCTCTCCACCTCTCTCTCTGTTCCATTAAATATAAGCTGTGTCAGCCCTGAGTCTTCACTTATATCCGAGTTGACAGCCTGTGAGACCCTAAAGTGGATCGATCAATCTCTGCCTGTCTACAGGAGTTTGTGCCGCCTCTGTGGGAAGTCGCTGCGCAAGGCCAAGGGGCCGGAGCACGAGGTCCAGGGCGCCCTGGAAGAGGCCAGCCGCCTGCCCCTGCGCAGGATGGGCTGCAAGGCCCAGGCCTGGCCCGAGGTCATCCTCAAGGTCTTCAAGGTGGACGTGGCGGCTGACATGGAGACGGTGCACCCTCAGGCCTTCTGCCACCGCTGCTGGATGGCCGCCATGCGAGGGGGCGGTTTCTGCTCTTTCGGGCTGACCAGAGTGCCCGAGTGGCAGCCGCACACATCGACCTGTGCCCTCTGCTTCCCCAAGAGGATCTCTGGGGCTTACCAGCGCAAGGGCCGCAAGAGAGCGAAAACGCTGCGGAGAGCACAGATCCTGGCCAAGAGGACGAAGTGGGAGACTCAAGGATCCTCTGGTGGTAGCAACAAGACAACACTTAGACCCTTGGTAGAGCAGCAGCAAGCAGTTGGAAGCAGGAACAGCAGGTTGAAGCCAGGTGCCCAGAGAGCTCTGTGGGTCAAGAACATCACCCACTGTCAGAAAGACCATCTGAGCGCCACGCTGCTGTCCGAGAACCTTCCTGTGGACTTCCTGCATGCCATAACCTGCCAGGTTTGCGACCACCTGCTCAGTGACCCAGTCCAGTCCCCTTGCCGACACCTCTTCTGCCGTGGCTGCATCCTGAAGTACAGCCGTGCCCTGGGTGCCCAGTGCCCAGCCTGCTCCCTGCCCTGCGATGCCACAGAGCTCAAGAGTCCAGCGAAGCCCTTTGTGGCCATACTCCATGCACTGGCCCTGCAGTGTCCCCGGGAAGGCTGTGGAGAGCTTGTCAGGATGGACTCCTTCCGGGCCCATTGCCTGGGCCACCTGCAGCAGAGGAGGGAGTCGATGCTGGAGGCCAACCGCGGCGACCCGCTACGACGGTCCTCCTCCCAGGGTGATGAGGACCTAGACGGGTACCTGCCAGTCAACAAGGGTGGCCGGCCACGTCAGCACCTGCTGTCCCTGACCAGGCGAGCGCAGAAGCACCGTCTGAAGGAGCTGAAGAACCAGGTGCGGGCATTTGCTGATAAGGAGGAGGGGGGTGACACCAAGTCGGTGTGTCTGACCCTCTTCATGCTGGCCCTCAGGGCGGGGAACGAACACAAGCAGGCAGACGAACTGGAGGCCATGATGCAAGGTAAAGTACCACCAATCATGATGAGTCAGTTTTCATTCAATTTATTCACATAATAGCTTAGTTCCCATTACAATTGTGCAGAAAAAAAGATTATTATAACACTACAGCAAAACACTTTGCCCCTCCTAACCTCTATGTCCTCTTTGCACTTTCAAGATCAATACATCTTCTAAAACATTTTTCAAGGAGAGATGTATAATTATAATAACAGAAACACACATTACAAAGTTGGACAGAAACTTGGTTACTCGCCTTCTGAGAGCTCAGGCCTGCCAGATACCGTACTTGAAGAGCCATTAAAGCGTAATTTCCATTTCATTGTTCTACATTGCGTCATTAACATTCACATTGTTGCCAGCCACTTTATCAGACCCAATGCCTTATGTAGATATTTCATTAGGTATTGCATTTCAAAGTTGCACATATAAAGTGGCACGTCATAGTAGAAACAAAGGTCAATGTTTCCATTAGAAATATAAATGTAGTAGTGTTGTCAGAGATAAATGCACATAGAAAAAATACAGGCATAGTATACAAAGTAGAAAAAAGAAACGTAATTGTATATGAATTACCCTGTAGAGGGAAACTATTTAAATGGATGCCTCACATATGGGAGTTAATTGGCAAGGTCACAGGGAGAGATTGGGGGCCTGTGGAACAACATCATTCACTTCAGTTGAAGTCTGACTCACATCATATGAATGTTTTCCCCTCTGTAGCACTCAATAATGCACGCCGACTCCATAAACATTTGTGAATAATTTACTAGTGACCGTTACAATTCACAAAAGTAATTTGTGAGTTCTCATAACATATGCTACATGAAAATGAAATTAAGTGTGTGTGTGTGTGTGTGTGTGTGTGTGTGTGTGTGTGTGTGTGTGTGTGTGTGTGCGTGCGTGCGTGCGTGCGTGCGTGCGTGCGTGCGTGCGTGCGTGCGTGCGTGTGTGTGTGTGGGCTGTACTTGCGTGCCCGTGTACGTGTACGTGTATGTCTATGCATGTCTGTGTGTGTCTGCATGTGTGTGGTTGATTTTAGGACAGCAGAGACAGCAAGAGCGTAGCGTAGAGAGAAAGAGGGAGAGCGAGGGATGACCATAAAATTTAAACAGTGCTGTCACCTTCCCTCTCACTGTGTGTCACTCTGATCCACAATAACAGCTTTTGTCAAGAGCCTGTTAGGCCTGAGAACAACAGCGGTGGCTGGTGTATCTGCAAATGACACAGGCGGTGGAGGCAACAGCAGCCTTCAGTGCCATATACTCAGGGGAATGGGGCCCAGCTGGTGTCTGTTTTCATCATCAGCCAATAGATCAGTTGTGTCGGCGTCGGCTGATTCACCCCTCATTCTGTTAGAGCAGGCAGTGATCATTACAAATATAACACTCTGTTTTAGGACACTCTCCGGACTGCTGTTACACTCGCGAAACACAACACTGAATAATTTACAAAGATATGCAGTGTCTGTATGCATAAAATTGGAATTGGATATTGACACACACTAACAATTTGACACAAACACAGACAAGACACCCACATCCACACTTTCTCAATTACTGTACATAGACACAGTTTATGAGACAAACAAACTCACTCAAGTTCCCGGTACAGCCTAACGTGTTTACTTGCAGTATCTCATCTCACCCAAGATGGCCCTTTTGTTTCTGTCCCCCCTTCCCTTTTTTCTCCTCAGGTAGAGGATACGGTCTGCATCCTGCTGTTTGCCTCGCCATCCGAGTCAACACCTTCCTCAGCTGCAGCCAGTACCACAAGATGTACCGCACCGTCAAAGCCACCAGTGGGCGCCAGATCTTCCAGCCCTTGCACACCCTGCGCGCTGCCGAGAAGGAGCTGCTCCCGGGCTTCCATGCCTTCGAGTGGCAGCCGGCCCTCAAGGCCGTGTCCAGTAGCTGGGACGTGGGGATCCTGGACGGGCTGTCTGGCTGGACCAGCTCGGTGGAGGAGGTGCCAGCGGACACCATCGCCCGGCGCTTCCGCTACGACGTGGCCCTGGCGTCTGCTCTCAAGGACCTTGAGGAGGACATCTTGGAAGGGCTGAGGGAGCAGAGCCTGGACGACAGCTTGGTCACAGGCTTCAGCGTCACCATCAAGGAGTCATGCGACGGTATGGGGGACGTGAGTGAGAAGCACGGCAGCGGGCCCGTGGTGCCAGAGAAGGCTGTGAGGTTCTCCTTCACCATCATGTCGGTGTCGGCACACGTGGAGGGCGAGGAGGACTCAGTGAGTATTTTTCAAGAGATGAAGCCCAACTCCGAGCTCTCGTGCAAGCCCCTGTGCCTGATGTTCGTTGATGAGTCAGACCATGAGACACTGACAGCCATCCTGGGACCCGTGGTGGCGGAACGTAACGCCATGAAGGAGAGTCGACTGATCCTCTCCATAGCCGGCTTGCCGAGGTCCTTCCGCTTCCACTTCCGGGGCTCTGGCTATGACGAAAAGATGGTTCGTGAGATGGAAGGCCTGGAGGCCTCTGGTTCCACCTACATCTGCACGCTGTGTGACTCCACCCGGGCCGACGCCTCCAAAAACATGGTGCTGCACAGCATCACCCGGAGCCACCAGGAGAACCTGGAGCGCTATGAGCTGTGGCGCACCAACCCTTATTCCGAGTCTGCTGATGAGCTACGCGACCGGGTCAAGGGTGTCTCTGCCAAGCCTTTCATGGAGACCCAGCCCACCTTGGACGCTCTACACTGCGACATTGGCAACGCTACCGAGTTCTACAAGATCTTCCAAGATGAGATCGGTGAGATGCATGCCCGTACTGATGTCCCAAAACGTGAAGAGAGGCGACAATGGAGGGCTGCTCTGGACAAGCAACTTCGGAAGAAGATGAAGCTGAAACCTGTCATGCGTATGAATGGCAACTACGCCCGTCGGCTGATGACGACAGAGGCCGTGGAGGCTGTGTGCGAGCTGGTGCCCTCAGAGGCCCGCCGGCAGGCCCTGCGGGAGCTGGTGGCCCTCTACCTCCAGATGAAGCCAGTGTGGCGCTCCACCTGGCCCGCCCGCGAGTGCCCTGACCAGCTGTGCCGCTACAGCTTTAACTCCCAGCGCTTCGCCGAGCTGCTCTCCAGCACCTTCAAGTACCGCTACGATGGCAAGATCACCAACTACCTGCACAAGACGCTGGCCCATGTGCCCGAGATCGTGGAGCGGGATGGCTCCATCGGGGCCTGGGCCAGTGAGGGCAATGAATCTGGCAACAAGCTCTTCCGGCGCTTCCGCAAGATGAACGCCCGCCAGTCCAAGAGCTTCGAGCTGGAGGACGTTCTGAAGCACCACTGGCTTTACACCTCCAAGTACCTGCAGAAGTTCATGGAGGCCCACAAGAACTCGGCCAAGGCCATGCAGGCCACCATCAACCCGGAGGAGATGGCGACAGTGGACGACAGTGATATGTTAATAGAAACTCAAGATTTTTAAACCGAGACTGTATTGCAGTAGCATGAAATATGTAGCAACTACAGCAGGGGCACTAAGTCAAGAATCGACTTTCATTGCCATTGTGTGTGTGTGTTTTTTATTGATGACTTGTGAATTGAGTTCACTTTGGTCTATGCTGATATTCTTTCAATAATTTTAGACATTTAAAACATTTCAATGGAACACATTGTGCTTATTCGAAGTGAGCAATGACTCTGAGCATCAGATTTCTCATTCAGAAGTTACAAACAGTTAAGATAACCTCCTTTGGGTCAGTACGAGGGACTTTCACTGTCCTCTCCATTTATGTTTGTAAATGCAAAATAAATTGGTTTATGCTGAAGGTTGGATCAGAAGGGAATGGACTGCCTTTCCTTCCCTCAGCTTTTAAGAGAGGAGGGTTTTTTGTGGAGACTTTCATCTTTGGCTTTGAGTTATGGCAGAGTTTATTGTATTGCAAGGTTATGACACATTCATGAATTTATACAAAAGGATTATTTATGGAAACAGATGAAATTGCTGTAAGTCACTGAGAGGAAATTGTGTTAAAGGGGGGCACATTTACGATAGCTGTATTAATTTATCACTGGGTCCGAGGCAAAATGGAATTAGGGGGGACTCAAATTGTCTTAGTTTTGGGAGTGCTGCTGGGGAAAGGATTGCTTTAGTGCCATATATCTGGCTCCGAAGGCAGAGCGGCAGGCCATGGATGACATTGAAATACCCCTATATATTTCCACTTCCCAGCACGCTGCTCAAGAGTGGCAACTATTCTACCTCCATTTCAGAATAAAAAAGGACACATTGACCTTCTACTAAATCACAGTGAGGAAATGATCCAGACTACAATTGCCATACAAAAGGCCCAAGGAAGCACTTAGCCGCTGAGGAAGGCCACTTCCAGAGCGGCACCCAGGCTGGCTCTCATGTCGACACTACTGCTGTGCTGGCATCTTGCCATGGTATATACTGTGTGTGCACTCCTCCTCATAGTCCTCTTGCGTAGGAGAATCTTGTGTTCACTGCATTGCTGTATGAACAATCATTGTAGCATTTTCAAGCAATTAATTCACCTACGGGTTGCTGATGTTTGGGTGTATTTAGTCGTAATATTGATATTGTTTGACTGTCTTTATGTAGGTGAAATATTGCACATGTTAAGCCTTTAGACAATCACATGTCAATGCTCTTATCATTTCCTTTGTTTTCTGAATGTTGTACATGGATTGATACAATTGAAAATAAAGAAGCATATTAAGTGCAAAGATGTGTAGTCTGTCAGTTTGATTGCACAGTGTGTGCGGAGTCGTACACATAAATGTTTTATAAATCTGATTTCATATAGACTAATATTTATATATTAGTTAATAGAGACAGAGAAGGCTACATATTGATGAAGGAGATTAAGGTGCTAAAGAAAAAGAGTCAGTTTCTGTGGCATTCAGGGGGCCATATTCTGTCTCCATTTAGCCTCAGGCATAATGCTGTTTGGGCCAGTGAGTTATTTGGTGAGGAGTTAAAATAATGTGTGCAGTGTGGTGTGCTTTTGTGAACACCATGCAGCATAAATTAACCCTATCCAGACTGGGGTTTGGGGGGTGGGGGTTATAATGTTGTATAATTCCTTAATGACTTAAGCTATGATGACTTCGAAACTTGGTGACATTGCCTTAAATGTAGTGGGCTACAGTTTAGTACCAAAAGATAAGGTTTATCATTTTTGCCGTTGCCATGGCAGCGGTTTTCTGACAGGTATGTCTGACCAAAAATCACTGATCTCATTATTGGTCCTTAATTGTCACAAACTACTTATTGTATAGCTATTCCATTACAGTAGCACAAATTTCCTACATAACATAGCCTACATAATCTAATATCAGCTTCATTAATTATCATTCACGTATGCAAATGTATGCTAATTTGATTATGTTGCCACATATATAATCGCGACAGGCTTTATCTTTACCAATGCTCCATTCACCTCAATTTCATTCATTCTTTTTTATTTCGCATTGCCTAAGTTCCCCCATTGCATTGCTTAAGTTCGCATTGCAATCATCTCCCCAAAGTTTGGTGGTTATACGGTATTCCGTTCATCAGTTATGAGAGGGGGCTGGAGCTACTGTGGAAATACACAATTTCAAAGAGAAAAAAAGAACAATCCTTTTTAGACTGAACCTGAATGCTTTATTTGAAAAAAAATTATATTGTCTTACAGAATGACATTGTACAAGCACAAAAGGAAAACAGCATCTGTTCGCTGCAAATGACAATAATAAAAAAAATCTCAGTACTATCAATAAAGCATAGCCTACATTTTATACAGTAATCAACCATTGATATATTCTTATTATTATGTAAAGTCATGGCTTACTCATAAAAATTAAGCATACATGGATTTCATGTTTAATAGTTTATCAGTTCACACAGTACTTAAAAGAATACCCCAACAACAGGCGAACTGAAGTCTTTCACCCACAGTCCCTAGAGTTGGATAAGTGAGCAGAAGTGCTTTCCAGGCAACCCAACTATTGTCTCACTCAAACAGCATGGAATTTTGAAATGGCTACATTAGATTACAGCAACTATGCTAAATTAAGCTAATATGTTACCTTATCGTCTGTATTCTTATGTAGCCATTTCAAAATTCCATGCTGCCAGACTAAAAAAATATATCAAAATCTAGGAACTGCAGTGAGTGACTTAATTTCACCTGGGGGTGGGATATCCCTTTGAAAACACAAAATTAACACAAGCCTAATACAATGTAGGTCATCGGTCAACAGTTGAACAGCAAGAGCACAGATCACTCAAACAACCTCCTAAGGAAGGTCTTCTTGGCTGGGGTCATGTTGAGCTTGACAGGGGTCTTCTTGTGGAGCGGCTTCATGGGTGTGCGTTTGACGGGCAGCTCTTGACGTGGCGGCGTCCTCTCCTGCCGTCCCGGGCCACCGGGGCCCTGTCCGGCGTGGTCAAGGCAGAAGTACTTGCAGTTGTTCTCGGAGAGCCTCAGCAGCAGGACCTCGGGCAGCTCCATGCACTGGGCGTGGACCCAATGCCCTCCCTCGCCCCTGGAGCAGAAGATCATAGCGGGCCGTGTGAGCTCCGTGGAGTAGAAAGGCTCCCAGGTGTTGGGGTCCACCTGGCATCCGGCACAGCAGCGGATCCAGTATCCCGTTTGGGTCTCGTCCTCCTCATCGTCTTCATTGTATACCCCGCCCTCCCCGTCGCTGTCCAGCATCTCTAGCATCTCGTGGGGGTCACGGCCAAAGTAGAGCTCCTCCGAGTCCTCCAGAGGCGTGGAGTCCTCCAGGTCTGTGGACTCCTGGCTGTAGCCCTGGTTGCCGCTCTCCTCGTCTGCACCTTCCTGTTCGAAGCTCACCTGGTACAGGTAGAAGGCGTCTGCCGGGGCTGGGTTGCCCTCGGCAGGGACGGCCAGGAGAGCGTTACCTTTCCCCAGGCTGCCTCCGAACCACAGTCGGCTGCTGCTGATCTCCCCGTTCCAGGGCGGCGCGGCCTGGGGCTCGATGCGGATGCCGTTCTCGTCCAGAGCTACCAGGTGGCACTGCAGCTGCTTCTGCTGGTCGGCCTGGTAACCTCCCAGGACCACATACTCATGGCGGGCAGGGCTCAGACGGGTGGCTATGGGACTGGTGATGGACAACCCGTTGTCCAGGACCTCACAGCTCAGCTTAGGGCTGCCCAACAGCAGCTCGACCCGGAGTCGTAACAACCGGCTGGGCCGGGAGTCGGACGCCAAGGTGTGGCCCCCCAGCAGGTAAACACAGTCGCCCCTGCTCAGTGCCAGGTGGAAGGACTGGCCGTCGGTCAGCTCGGGGAGGTAGTGAGCGGAGCAGCAACCGTAGTCCAGGTCCACGACGAACACCTGAGGGGGGCAGTCCACCATACTGTTCCAGGTCTCGGTGGTCCTCTGGCCGGGGGGTTGGTAGGAACGACCGCCGAACAACACGCAGGCCCTCTTACCACGGCTGTGCACCACGCTGGCTGTGTGCCCATAGCGGGCACTGGGTGGCTCCCCTGCCAGCTCCTTCTCCTGGCAGGACAGGGTCAGCTTGCGGTTGCACCCTCGGCTCTCCATGCCCAGGACATAGAGAGCCGATGACAGGTCATTGTTAGGCGTGCGTCCTCCATGGATGACGTAGCTCTCCGGGCTGCCGTTGCGAGGCTCCAGGCGGGCGATGGCCGGGCAGCGCAAGGGGGGCAGGTAGCAGGAGTTGTTGGAGAAAGAGATGGGGCGAAGCTTGAACTCTGTGTCCTTTATGCGCACCCCGAATACGCCAGTGGGGCAGGAGCGCTTGGGCCAGCCTTTCTGGCCGAAGAGGAGGGTGTCACCATCAAGCTGCAGCAAGGAGCAGCCAGGCTGCAGGAGGCCAGCGCAGTTGACCGCAGTCAAGGGCTGCAAGCTCATCATCAAGTGGAGGGCTGGGAGGAAATAAATAAGTAAATAAATAAATGAATGAATGAATAAATACAAATACATTACAGGCCTAGAGGAAACACTAAATCAACTTTGTTTAGGGCTACTCTGAATGAGGATGCACGTTTTTTAATAGTCTACATGTACTTGCACAAACACTTTGTTCTTTGTTCAAAAGTAGTGTATGAATTGTTTGTTCTTTCAGGCGTTTTTATTTTTTTATTTGAGGAGCTAATGCAGTGTTTCTCAACAGGGGTGCCGGGGCATCCTGGGGTGCCGCGGGCCCCCCTCAGGGATGCCACGGAAACGTGGCTGATGAATAAATTATGTAATAATACATATTTGTCTAAATTGATAAGTGAATGCTAGTCAGTAAATAAGTCGCCCCAGTCAGCTGCAACTTCGAACGTATGTTGTGTGACGTCTCCAAATGTGTTACTTTTCTACGTTTGTGTGGTATCGGATGCGATGCCATGTTATGGCTTGTTGGTTTGGGGTGCCTTGACATTTTTCATGAAATTGAAAGGGTGCCCCTCACCTAAAAAAAGGTTGAGAAACACTGAGCTAATGAGACAAATATCAGGAACATTGTTGTCAATGTTTCCTGTCATCAGTGGGACAAGAGTTACTGATGCACTGCTCCGTTCAAAGAATTTGTAGTTTTTACTGTGATTCTTTACACGTGAGACATCTATCAGAGCCTCATTCCCCACAATTCCACGCGGGAAAACAAGGCTCAGGTTGCGGGAACATTGAAAACAGTCGATGGGTCAGGAGTCAGGACTGAAACAGGTTTGAATTTTGTTTAGCATTTAGTCATTAAGAACAGTTTTGCTTTTTCTGCATTGCAACGTAGACCTGCTTCAGTAAGTTAACAAGTGTTAACAACGTATAATTCTTGTATTATCCGCGATATCCAGCTCCTGCACTGGATTGCATCCAACACACTCAAGCACCCAATTTTAGGTAGGTTTTTCAAACAAACTGTTGTTGACTGTTGTTACATCTTTATGTGTGTTTTTTATGTGGGCAAGACTGTAACAGCTGAGGTCCAGGCTACTTATTAGTTTATAACCAATGTTGTCAATGTCATCCCACACATCGTAATAAGACGCTAACAACATAATACCATAAGAGCAAGTCCTTAGCAAAGCATCCGCCTGGATTAAGTTTCACTCTATGCTACCCCTGAAGCAGTCAGCCAAAGCCAAACTTCTAGTGGGATTCATCCTTACCTCAAAGAAAAATGTCCTGTCAAATGACGGGTATTTTAGCTGGCGATGGAATCTTACAAGTCTCTAGGAGCTGGGTGCAATTGACAACCAACGTTGAGGTCGGGGCACTTGTTTGTGCAGCTTGGCTGATTTGGATGAGTTT